>NW_005842755.1:304526-310094 GCF_000455745.1 Alligator sinensis | reverse complement strand
GCAGCTGCCACATTGTAGCCCTGCCCCATGCTCACACCAGTGCTGGGACATGAGGCCCAAGCCTGGCAGGGCTTCTGGTTCCAGGAACCATTTGGCTGTGTGATGGACTGGGGGGAGGGGTGGAGGTGGCAGCAGGGGTGTGTGTGAAAGAGAGAGATGGGGGGTCAGGGTTGCGGGAGCACTTTGGGTACAAGAGGCTGCCAGAGCCAAGCTTAGAGCCCCCCTGCCACACTAGAGCAGCCTATGCAGGGGGAGGCTGGCCTAGAAGGGACGGGGCTTGCCCAGCCCAGTCCCTGAGCCCCAGTTGAGGGCTTCCCAGGGACAGCATGGGGATTGCTGGGGCCTGGCCATAGGTGCAGGGAGCAGAACAGCAAGGGCTGGCACTCTTCAGAGACATAAACCAGTAGGTGGAACAGCTGCAGCTGGACTCATCCTGGTGCTGGGATGGAGCTGCTGCCGGGAGGGAGCTAGTGTGGGTGGGCAGGGGCTACGGGTCAGGAGTGAGAGGCAGTGGCGGGGCTATGGGTTGGGAGTGAGGGTCAAGGGTTGGGGCATGACACTGACATATCAGTGCTACTCAGCACCCCACATCCTGGTGAGCAGAGGAGGCAGGGGCAGCTCTGATTTTTCTATGATAAAAAAAACAAAAGCAAATGCCAAAGTGTATAGATATTTAGAATTTGTTATATTATGATGATAGAAATTCTGGTAGGCTTCCATTGTAATTATATCAATAAGCATTGCCCAACTGATGCTTCTATATATAGTGGTGTTTCTTTTCAATCTCAGAACATAGATTTGGGGCATTTTAATGAGAGAATTTAGGTTTTTCATCAGAGAATTTGCAGTTTTTAAACAGGGAACACCAGGATCTCTGGTGGTGAAGCAAATGGTGAGACTCAGGCAGAGAAGCCTGCCCAGGGCCAGCACCGGGGACTCAACTGGAGGGCAGACAAGGTGGGTGACCTGACCATTTGGGGCCAGGAGGACACTCTTTGACAGTTCAAAGTGGACTACTGCAATGAGCACATCTGGGCAATAGCTGCTCTGATGGCAGAGTGTGGGTGCCCGAAGGCATGACAGCAGTTCCACACGAAGGCCAACCGTGCAGACATGGCCCACTAGCAGCTGGCCCAGAAGTGCAGAAGGCTCTGCTGCAATGTCCATACCACAGCCCAGGCGACCATGCTGTTTCTGTCTGCGTCTTGCAGGCACACAGCCATAGGGCTGCAGGTCCAAAGGGGTGGATGCTGTCACAGGTGGCACCAGGTCAGAGCCAGGCAGCAGCCCCCACTGCCAGACTGCTGCAGTGGATAGAGGGTGCAGGGGCTACTCTAGATTAGGGCTGCTTCAGCAGTCCAGCTGGCACAAGGGGCTAGTGTCGCCAGATACCAACGGGCCAGGCCTCAGAAGCTCTTAAGGGCAAGTAGCCCTGAGTTGCTCGCCAGGGCAGCTTTTCGTACTGCTGGGCCCAGCACAGGTGCTGGCCCCAGCCTGTAGCTCCTCCTGGTTGAAGATCCGGGAGGAGCTGGGCAGGGTCAGTTTGCCCCAAGTGGCACAATATGCCCCACACCAAAGTGCATATTCAGGCACATGTGCTGAGGTACAAATCTTTGACACAAACTTGTGCCACTACTATTTGAGCTGCTGCAAGTGTACATGCCTGCATGTGTGGACGTATCCTTGGGGTTACTTAACTACCATTGTTTAAGTCCATCTTTTGGATGGCTAAATATACCAAGGGACTGTCAAATACTGTAGCCAGAACCTCTTTCTGCACCTTGCCGATTGGGTGATATTGATTTGTGATGTGATATTGTGATATTACTCAACCATATAGTGGAGTTGCATGGGTGTGTTGTTGATCATTCAGGAACTATTATTTCAAAAGATATGGCTATGTTTTGGAATTTAAACTGTTCAGAACTAGACTGATGGATAATGAAGAAAGTCCCTTCTTAAAGTAAAATTAACCTGAATATAAATTTAGAAGTTTTCATAATCTGTATCAGAATTTGTGAAAGAGGAGAAGAACAAAGACACCTTTGGGAATAACTGCTATGTGGAACTTACAAATTACTGCTAGTAAGTCCTGTGGATCGACCAAATGTTCTAGTTTGTTAACAGAAATCTTGGGATGGCGTCATAGCTATGACAGGGGAGTGTAATATTCAGGAAGGAATGCTAGGGTTTTATTTGCTGTGTCCCATTAAGGACTAAAGATCTGTTGAAGAGCATTGTGTGCATAAGGCTTCAGCCCCCTGTGGGGAGGAGGGGAAGAACAAAACAACTGAAGATGGAAAAAAATCCGATATCTTTTATTAGGCTAACTCAAATAGTTGGAAAAATTCTTAGCAAGCTTTCGAGCACGAATATGGCTACAACCTACACCCCTGAAGATGAAAAGGCATGGAGACCTGTGGGGAGGCCAGTAGGGGGAGGTCCAGGGGTGCCTCACATACTTGGTGCAACCCCCTAGATACATGGGTGGGAAAGGAGGCCGGAGGGTAAACTGTGGTTGTGTCCACTGAAAGAACTCAGCAGCCTGAGGGTGTGTGCAAGCTGCATGTGCTTGTTCTTTAGATACCAATATTTAAAAAGTCCAGTTTTAAGGTTATTCCTGGCCTGGACATGTAAAAGGAGTGAGCTATAATGGAAGTAGTGGATGGCTCTGACTTATATGTTGTTTGGATCCTACTGTCTCTGTTTGTGTGTTTTTATTTTTTTATCATGTATGTCGAGTAAAGAGAAAATGTTTCAACTCTGCTCCTCTTTCATGACAAACTAGTTACCATTTCCCTGTCACCATTTCCCAGATCTCAAGCACAGCTATCAAACCCCGAAACCTGCTCTTTGCTGCCATTTTCTGATGACCTGCCTGTGTAGGTTCTGCTGATTTTTACAGTCACCAGAGCTTTGCCAGTGGTATATCTACCACCATCCCTCTAATTATCAGTGCCATGTAGCTCAGCTATAAACCTACTGCTGTTTCCTAACTACCAAATTTTCCATGAGTTTGTCCAGTGACAAAGCCAGGCTCAAAAACTATAGCATATGCTAATATGTGTGTGTCAGTGCATTAGCTATCAGTTGAACAGATTATAGGAATTCACAGAATGGCATCGAGTGCTTAGTCTGATTACACATTAAATATACACATGTACATGTATTAGGGCTTTTAGCTCAGGGAGGGGCACTGTGGTTGAAGGGGAAGGGTTTGGCTGGCCTGATTTTCCTCAGGCAGGTGATCTGCATGACTAATAATTGTCTTTTCTTTCTTTTCATTAAACAAAAATACTGCACAGAACACCCAGGCAGAGATAAGCACACATTAGCACAGGGATCTCACACCCACCTGAGTAAGGATCCTCCTTTTAAAGAGTTGATGCTCCAAGGGGTCTATTTAGTTAACACTTACTGTAGGGAGTCTGTAGGAAAATTAAATAGGTGAGTAATGTTTGTAGGAGGACTGAAGTGTGCTATGGGAGACCATAAATGGTATAAACAATTTACCAGCTCAGTGTGTGAGTGTTTGTGATTAGTGCAAACAGCAGTCACAAACAACCGTCTAACTATTGTCAAGAGTTGTGTTGATATCCCAACAGAGGTGATTTTAGGGAGAATCTGGAAGGCAGATAATCAGGCAGGTTGTGGATTTTCTTCTCAAGAAAGGAGGTCAGAATGTATTTTCCTGTCTTTAAAAGCACACCAAAATGTCAGTTTGTATATCTTTATCTTTTTTTAATCCTGAAAACTTTATGCAAGACTGTAGAACTAATAGGATCCTGACACTACATTGCACATCTGTTGGCACATGCTGAACAATTGGGAGGGACAGGACTTTTCGTTATTCTAAAACATGTGTTTTGCTAATGTCAGTTTAACATTTACCTCCAATGGCTAATAAAGAGTTGTGATAAAGGAGGCATGGAAGATTCTCTCCTATACACCCTTCTAGCAAGGGTGTGGAAATGCTTTGCTCCAGACACTTGGTTTTCCAGAAAAATGATCCAACAAAAATGGGAAAGAAAATGCTTCCTAATTATTATAAGCACAACCAAATCTTCAAAAAGTGGGTGGGGTGGGGGAGAGGAAAGAAAATCTACCACCTTTCAGGTCATTTCCTTCATAAATCCTGTGGAAAAACAAAAAAAAGTTGGTATTTCCTGTCTCTTATGGGTATCCATTCTAAAACTTATATTACACTAACTTAACTTGTCAGTGTTAATATATTTTGTGGCATGTTTTCAGCTGTTCACAGACAAATGTAACATAACATTTTATGCCATGAGGCAAGAGTGACAAGTGGAAGCAGTACTCTAATCAGGAATAAAAACAATAGGGAGATTGACCCCCCCAACCTGACTCTGTAAGCAGATCTGTGTGGGTGGACCCTTACATGCACATGGGACCTTACTGGATGTGGGTTCAAGGCAATATTGATTTGCAAGATCCTGGCTGTAAGAGATTAGCAGATCACAGTAAAGCCTGGATGCAAATAGCTCTATAAGCCAGTCTCTGTATTTAAGAAGAATTTTTCATTGGTTCTCTTGTCAGCTGATAGATTTCATTAGAGTCCTGGTACTCTGAAAATGCAAATTATATAAAATGGTAAATATTAATAAAGTGCAAGTTATTGAAAAAACCATGGGACTGTATAAAATATTGTGATGAATGATCCCTGGGGTGGCCCCTGCCCCTTATTCTTGAGGGCCCCAGTTGAGTACCCAGGGTCTCACATCTCATGGGCATGAAGATAGGTGGTGCATCCTGCAGCTTTTCCCCACACTCATGCAAAGGTTTATACACTGAGAAAAATGTATCTTAGCCTCGCAAATAACAAGACAAACATGCAACACGGCCCCCTTCAGCAGCAGCTTTTGTCCTGCTTTTTCTGTCTGAGCTGCTCTTTATTTTCCCTGCCACGCAGGTGCTCACACTGATGGCCACTATCATGTTGCACTCTGGAGGACGTGCAGCCATGATTGCAGGCTAGTGCAGTGTGTGTGTGTGTGGATTTGAATAGGGGATGGGTCTGCTACTCCGAGGTTTTCATTCATATTCCCTCAGGAAGACAGGCTCTGCCCCCTGGCTCCTGTGTTAATTCTTGAAAGGTTTGATTCAGCCCAGGTCTTTACCTCTCTCTCGCTCTGTAGCCATGATTGCAGGCTAGTGTGTGTGTGGATTTAAACAGGCGATGGGTCCGCTACTTCAGGGTTTTCATTCAATCCTATTCCATTAGCAAGACAGGCTCTCTTTTCCGGCTCCCGTGTTAATTCCTGAAAGGCTTAATTCAGTCCAGGTCTGTACGTGTTGGAGAAGGGTTTTGCATGCGTGTGCCTGTGCGTGTTGGGGAGGGGAGGGGAGGGGTGCGCGCGCGCGCGGGAGGGAGGGAGAGAGGGGGCGGTGTCGCAGGCGGAGAGAGGAGGGTGATGGCTGGGTACCACCGGCGGGGGGAGGCTGGAGGCGCAGCAGGCGGAGTGCGTCAGAGGGAGGAGGGCGATATGCTATCAGGCGCCGGGCAGCAGCGCTGAGGAAGCAGAAGGTAAGCCGGGGGGAGCCGCGAGC
>NW_005842755.1:234655-304335 GCF_000455745.1 Alligator sinensis | reverse complement strand
GGTGTGTGGGGCCCCGGCCCTGCTGCAGGCCGGGCCGGGAGCCGCCCATCCCTTCCCCTAGGGCCGAGGGCGCGCGGGGCGCCGGCATCTGCCCCGAGCCCGGCTGCCCCTTACATTCATTGCGCGACCGGCTGATGATCTGCGCCGTGCATGTACACAGGCCACACCTGCACAGTCATTCTTGCACGGTAAAAATGTCCGTCCAGCTCTAACAGGGGCCGGTCAGCTCCAGCGTTGGCGCCCAAAGCCCTGTAGCTGGTCGCTTTCCAGCTTGCCCTCGAGCGCATGGTGTGGCCCTGATCCACCCGGAGCCCTTGGTGAGGCGGATGCTGGATAAAGATTGTGGGAGTTTCCAGGGAAATGGCCGGGTTTCTAGCCCAGACTCATCTGTGTGTGGCAGTGCCGTTGCTCCCGCAAGGCCTCTCTTCCTCCTTTGCCAGCCCTGCCTTTCAGGCTTTCCCTCCAGTGAAGGGTTTTACATTGGGATGAACTTTCCCAGTCAAAGCACATTGGCACGAATTCCTGTTGGCTTGGCCTTGCCCTTGGCAGGTGAAAGACCAGAGCAGGGGTGGGAAAAGTGGGGTTAGCCACAGGAGGTAGTTAGCAGTGGCTTTCCGAGCCTCAAGAGAGAAAGCAAGGCTAAAGATGCCAGTGGCTGCTCTGTAATCACTAGGCCTGTGCATCTGGTCAAGCACTGATGACCTGAAGTACTGTGTCCAGTTTTGGGCCCCCCACGCTTTAAGAAGGATGTGGACAGATTGGAGAGAGTCTAGTGGAGAGCAACAAAAATGATTGGGAGCGTGGGAGGCAAGACTTATGAGGAAAGGGTAAAACAACCAGAGTTATGCAGTCTGGAGAAGAGAAGACTGAGGGGGCATTTGATAATCGTCTTCAATTACCTGAGGAAAAAGGATGGGCTCTTCTCTGTGGCGGTAGGGAACAGGACTAGGAGCAATGGCATCAAGCTGCAGCAGAGGAAATTTAAATTGAAGATTAGGAGGATCTTTTTGATGATAAGGGTGGTCAGTCACTGGAACAGGCTACTTAGAGAAACGGTGGAATCTCTATCCCTGGAGGTTTTGAAGAGCAGGTTGTACAGAGATTTGACTGGGAGGGTTTATTCAAGAATGATCCTGCCTTGAGCAGAGGGCCAGACTAGATGACCTTGTGAGGTCCCTTCTAGGCCTATTTTCCTATGCTCCTATATTGAAAGAGTGACTTGCTAAAGAAATTAAATCAGTCTTTAGAAATAAGTGGGAAGTTGTCATTTTGACATCCTCGTGGGCTCTAGTGGTGCCCTCTCAGTCTCGAGGACTCTGGGGAAAATTGTACTTGGCAGGAAGAGCATTGCCTACGTCAGTGGTTCTCAACTTTTTTGTATCAGGACCCATTTGTAAACATCAGCGGTAGTCCCAACCCAGTACCCCTCGCTCCTGACCCACTGCCCCCAAGCCCCAGCCCCCCAGCATGTGGGGCAGAGGGTGAATGGGAGGAGGGGGGGCAAGTAGCCCCTTGCAGGCTGAAACTCTGCCACCCTTCCCAGTTTCCCACTTTTTTTCCTTTAAAGGAGAATTCATTTTTAAAGTTCATGACCCTTTCTTATATTTTTGCAACCCAGGTTGAGAAACACTGGCCTAAGTGATTCTGCTTACTCTGCATTTTGTGTCTAAAATGCCCCTTCTATTTCTTACTGGTTTTCTGTTTAATAAATAAAAGGGTTTATTTGCATCCATGTATTAGGGGACCACTTTTGACTCTCGGGTTCTGTGTCTTCACTAGATTTTAAGTGGTGGTTGTTGTATGATAAAATAACATAAAATCAATGCTGTTGCACTGAAGGATTAGTAATGGGTTACTGGAGATCGGTGTAGTCAGTGTCTTCGTCCTCTCTTAGATTTCTTCCGGGAGCCTGAATCTATTTCTGGTTCCCAGTCTTGATTACTAGCACTTTACTGGTTGTTTTATCAACTGCTTCAACTGCTGAGAATTTTTAGTATTAAAGGTCTTAAAGAATGTGATGAATGTGAATTTGTTTATAATCTTATTAAGTGCATGAATTAGATGAATACTATAGGGCTGAAAGAAGTGTGAACTATTCCTGTTAATTTCAGTTGCTGTAAACACTGGAACTTAATAATGATGTAGGTTTTGGTGTTTTGTTGTGGTTTATTTCAGTAGAAACTACTGTGTGGGACTTACAAACATAAGCAATGCTAGGACTTCACCACCTACCCACCCACATCCACCCCGACTGTTTAGGGAAAAATTTTTCTTTTAGTATATAATGTGGGGTACCTTTTAACCAGTTTACCAGCATGGGGATAAGTTTTTATGATGTGTCTTTTCCACTCAACCCTCTTAATCACTCCAGCAAATAGATAAGGTGCACAAAGGTTTCTTTTTTGAGCATGCATGACCCCTTTCTGTAGAAGTTCTGCTCCAAAGCACAATGATGTTGCTTGCAAGAATTGTATTTGCTTCCTTTAGTTAAAATGAAATATTTACTCCTCCTACTGTCACTGTATTGATAAAGCTAATGTGGCATAGTTACACAGCTCTTCCTACTTGTCTATGAACAGAATTTCTTACTAAGATCCAGTTAGGCATGTGTGCTGTGCATTTAAAGTAACTGGTATTATGCAGGTGTTGCTGAATTTAGCCCACAGGGTGTTTAATTGCTGGTAATATGCAAGACAGAAGGAGCACTCCAGTGCACTGGGCTGTCACTTAAAAATATTTTTTAATATGAAAATAGATTATATTTGATCTGGAATCATGGAGAAACCAAGATGAAATTCCAGCATGGTATTCTTATAGAGTAGTTCTTTAGATTCAGCTGCTTTGTTTGCATTGTTTCTTAACGGGTTTGTGCAAAATTATGAAGACTAAAGTGTGGTCATTGCTTAAGGGTATTACTGATTACAATTACAAACTTTAAAATGTTGATAGTATAGACAATGAAAATTTGTTTTAGATCTAAAATTGTAGTGCATGCTTTACCGTATTGAGCTTCTTGCACTTCTTGAGCTTCTTTGCGCACAAATCACATACAAAAATATTTTGAGAATCTTAGTAATTTGACTGAGCTTGTGTGTGCTTGGTTTCTTCACCCTTGCATAGAGAACTGCTTCCTCATCCCTACAAAATTGTAACCCAGTAATCGAATTTTATCAGCTGGCGCATTCCAAAAGTATTAGTCATCCTATTGTGA
The DNA here is from genome assembly GCF_000455745.1 of Alligator sinensis. NCBI lineage: Eukaryota > Metazoa > Chordata > Crocodylia > Alligatoridae > Alligator > Alligator sinensis. The sequence goes on along the minus strand of NW_005842755.1, from coordinate 301,124 downwards.
TTTGAATAAATATAGAGTTTTTGAGCAGATAATAGTTTGCATGCTGTCAGTATCTGGTATTTTTTGTTATCAGTGCATGATTCTTTGCTGCACTCGCATTGTAACACAAAGCTTGTGTTAGTAAACTGAAAAAAAGCCTAAACTCTTGCTTCCAAGAATTTCAAAAGGAAAATAAATTACTCTTGGTTGAAAAGACCTAGATAACGTCTTCCTCTCTGTAAGTTTTAAGGAAAAAAAAAATACTGAAAGGCAGGTGCAAAAAGGATAGCTGTGTCTTGATAGTTAACGTCTGGCATCCTTGGAGTTTTTTGTTTGCTTGTACTTCTGGATTTGTTTGGGTTTTTTTGAATGACAAAACACAGTCAATACTTATTTTGTGACTATAAATGTGAATACATTTTATTTTAATAGGCGCTTTCAAACTGCGAATCTGAAAGTCTTGTGATTTCAGGTAGACCTTTAAATATCTCTCTAGAATGTATTTACAGAATTCTTTTCCCAAGTGACAGATTTTCAAAATCTTTCCAAAATCAGCAAGAATTAACAGGACTTTTTCTTTCTGTTTTGAAAATAACTGGGAAATCTACCAATAATTCACAATATTGCTATTTTATTTTTCGAAGAACCTTCAAGCTGTGAGCAGAGCAAGTGGACTTTAGTTTGATCGTTTACAGAATTGTAATTTACTTTTTTTAATGCTAACAAATGTAGGTTTGTATCTCCTTTCTGGGTTCCATATTTTTCAACTGAAAAATGAAACTTTAATAAGAATTAGTTCTATGGGACCAGGTCCTAAGGCTAGATCCTAAAGCTAGGCCCCTCTACTCAGACAGGTAGATTTTCCAGCTTGCAGTTCAGGTGAACAGGACTTAACCTTGCTGTTATTCTAGCTTTCATGAGGTCAGATAAAATGAAGATTGTGTTATGCTTCCTTAACACATTTTACCAAGTTTCTTTAATTCTTTCAAATCATTGGAAGGAGAGGAGGGGAGAAAAAATTACGTAGCTAGTAAAGGTGGAGCTTTCATCAGATCTTTAACTCCTGAGGCAGTTCTAAAATAATGTGCATTATTCAGAAACCCTCACATTAATATTGCTACTGCAATAGCCTCTCTCTCTAAACTTCTACTGGTACGGAATGCTGTCCTGACCATGATGAAGCTTATACTTTACATACTAGGCTGTCAAATATGAAGTGTTTAGATTAGTAGGTATGTAACCAGAAGACAGATCTTTGTAAGGCTATACATAACACAACAAAGACTTCTAGATGCACCCTTTCTACTGTGAGTAGTGTCTCAACACTTTTGTAGATGGTTAACCAGCAAACTTCCATTTACTTGGGGACAAAAGTATTTTCTGAATTCTCTTTCTCTAACGTGTGTGTGTGTGTGTATACACACGTGCGCGCACCCCACTTCCCTCATTTCCACTGGATATCTTCAAATACTTCTTAAGTATGGGCATTGTTGTTCCTTATAGTAACATTACAACTGTTATGTTGCATCATCAAGTTTCAGAAATGTTGGGTTGTGAGTATTTTTTTCCCTTTAGGTACTGGAGCATTTAGATTTTATGCTGTTGAGCTTTACTTTTGAAGCCATGAGGGCCAGAAACTTGCTAAAGATATTGGAAATTCTTAGTTAACAACCTGATTTCAGAAGCTGAAGATTTAAGAAAAAACACCAAGTATCACAAGACTTGTGATAAAATCCATGAGTTGACAGTACTGATACTGGACTAGATTAATAGTTTTGTGTAGTTTAATATCTTGCTTTAGAGAGTGGTCATTGCACTGTGCTTCAGAGGAAGAAATATTTGAACTTGCTGGTGAGATTGCTTTAAATCTATCCCTAAAATGTAAACAGACAACTGTAACCTTATGAAGAAAGGGCCTTGGCTTTGCTATAACTAAATTATTTTATGATTTTTGAATTTCTGAGGGTAACTTGGACTTGGGAGTCCAATCTCTAGTTGAAGTAGAACCAGGAGAGGCTAAGGCCCTGCTACATGTTACAGTACATATATTATGCAAATAACTGATGGAATGCACAATAGATATAGACCAGCCACACTTGCAAAGTACTTATCATGATCAAAATGACTTCCCAGCTATAAAAAGAGCCAACTAACTAAAAACTGAAAATGTTAAAAAAAAATGTTATTAAATTGAAAACAACTCTAGCTGGTTTCCATTCAGTTTTAATTTGAATGTGTAGCAGGTCTCTCTGATTCAGAAGGTTTGGGGACACTAGAAGTGGTACAAGATGCATGCTTTGAAGGCATTCACGAAACCTGCAGAGGACTGTGGGACTCTATTTAGATTCCAGGATGGATAATGACAAGATGAGGGTGATATTAGAGAGGAATGTTGTAGCTGAATTCCTTTCAGCTACCAATTAAAAAAATATCACTAGCCTTTAGACTAGAGTTCTTGTCATGTTGTAACATGTTTATTTGCTTGTCTGTTAACATATGTTAACTAATACTTTTGTAAATACACATGCACTAGGTTTGCTAAATCTTGTCCAAACTGTTGGGTGTAGCCATTGCCTTTCATTTCAAATAGCTGTAAGCCATTAAACTCCTTTATAGAAGCAGATAGCTGAAAAAATAGCAGTCTGCAAGCACAAACACTGACTTTTATCTTCCTCGAATGAAGGCAAATGCAATACTGCTTAGGAATTTGAAGATCTCAGCAGAGGGTGTTTTAGTGAGCATTGTCTTGGGTAGGGATGAGCAGGTTCAGGAAAAAGAGACAGTTCAGTTTGAGAAGCAAGGAGGGGAAAACCTGATATATCCTGAACCAGAGCAGTTGCATGGCATGGACAGAAACCTAGAAAAATGGGCTTTTGACTCCTCATGTGCTGGCTGAAAGAGCTTTTGTTGTGATTAGGGAAATTGATTGGATTCCTCCTGTGTTTAGAAAACAGGATTTTGCCAGTCCTTCATAAAATAAATGATCAATTGTGTTAAAGACATTTCCCACTCCACTAGTTTCTTCTCCTCGTTGGAACAGCTTACATGAGAGCCATATCTTTGCTTGGGTACTTGAAGTAAGACTAGTAATGCTTGTGTCAAGACTGGAAATCGGATTCCTACTTCACAAGTATTTGTTCCAGGAAACAGTTCCCCCTATCTTTTTTTACTTTATTCTTCTTGAAGTGAAATGGTGTAAATAGAACAAAGGTTAGAATACATCGTGGATGACCTACATCAGTGCTATAAAACTTTCTATAAGATTCGTCACCCTCTGTTTAAACTGAATTTTTATTTGCTTTTAGTTTGCTATTAAATATTTGTTTCTTACATGATCCATTTTGACTAATTGAAACCACACTTGTCAGAATGATTTGCAGCGCTCTCTACTATTACCTTCTGACTAAAGTGCAATTGTTTTGTATTCCAAATTGTGCCATTCTCTTTGAACATTATGTTTAGTGTCTCTGGTTTCTGTCTCATCACTATTCCCTCCTATCTTCTAAATTATTTTCTCTGTCTTTAATGCACCTAGATGACTGGGCAAAGTTTTCTGTAACTCCTTGATCCTCTCTAGTTTTGATAAATCTACTTATTGTGTTGCTAACAACTTTTATCATGTTGCTCTCATTACTTTGGGCTCTGAACAGGGGCACAGGCAAACAGGAGAGGAAGGGATGATTGCCCTGAGGTGCTGTCTGCTTAGCAGATGGCTGAAGGCTTCTTCAGGGCATATCCCCATATGACTCAAGAATTTACCCCACTGCTGACAATCTCTTGACACCTTTGTATCTGCTTCATCATGATATGTATGTGTCAGGTAATTAATTTGGTGTTTTAGCATCCATAGTCCATAGGGAATACCAATATTAAGCTTTATACTAGAATGTGTCAATGTAAATATTTTACTCTACAAAGAAAGCTGGATAAAAATTTAATTAAATTTTCTCCTTTCTAACGTAGTAACTTACATACCTGTTGCTTTATAAAGGTGGCTAAAATAATAATTTCATAGATGATTGCATAGTGATCTTTTGAAGAATGCTCAGTTACAACAAATTGCAAAATTGTATTATTTCTAATGTGTGGTGCTTATGCATGAGAGCTAAGTCTGAGAACTAAGTTATTGATGAGAACTAGCTTAGAGTTCATAGATTCATAGATGTTAGGGTCGGAAGGGACCTCAATAGATCATCGAGTCCGACCCCCTGCATAGGCAGGAAAGAGTGCTGGGTCTAGATGACCCCAGCTAGATGCCTATCTAATCTCCTCTTGAAGACCCCCAGGGTAGGGGAGAGCACCACCTCCCTTGGGAGCCCATTCCAGACCTTGGCCACTCGAACTGTGAAGAAGTTCTTCCTAATGTCCAATCTAAATCTGGTCTCTGCTAGCTTGTGGCCATTATTTCTTGTAACCCCTGGGGGCGCCTTGGTGAATAAATCCTCACCAATTCCCTTCTGTGCCCCCGTGATGAACTTATAGGCAGCCACAAGGTCGCCTCTCAACCTTCTCTTGCGGAGGCTGAAAAGGTCCAGGTTCTCTAGTTAGGTGTGCCTACTCAATTTCATTTTTGTTTTTAAAGTAAAAATATTTAAATGCATGTATATGTTTATTCATCAGAACATACATTTTTGAAACTGAATAAAATAATCTACAGCCTTTTGCCATTTTTGCTATATTGGTTAGGAACTGAAAGGGAGATGTGTTTTGATGGACGTTTTTGTGCTAGTAAAAGCCCCATAAGAAAGAAATAGTACTTGTGGCGACTGTACCTCATTTGGTCACACAGAGTGTAGGAAAAGTGCAGTTGTGCAGGTATTCACTACTTCCATGCTAGAAGTATTTAGCTGGTATAAAATACTGATATAGTGATATCAGCAGAGCCTTCTAAGGCAGGGGCAGGCAATTATTTCAGCTGGAGGGCCACTTAACAAGTGACGAGCTGTTGAGGGCTGCAAGGATAGTCCTGCCCCCTGGTTGCCATCTTGGGAATGGAAGTCCTACCTCTAACCCCTAACCTTTGCCACCAGAAGCCCCTCCCCTTGCCCTGAAAGTACTCCTTGTTGGGAGGGTGAGTTCTGCCATCCTTAAACTGGAAAAAACCCCAAATCATGCAATTAAAATCAAATGTCTATTATAACTTATTTTAATTTTATTTAAAAACATACTTTTGTCCTGATTTGTGTGTTTGCATAGTATATCTATAGTCAATTGCATAACAGCTCAAAATACAGTCCTACTCTTGTATATTGTGTGGGGGCAGGAAAGGGGGTGTATGTGGGGGTGTGGCTGGGGAGTGGGTGTATGTGTGTGTGTGTAGTGGATGGGTGTGGGTGTTGGCTATGTGGTTAGGGTGGGAACAGTGGGAGGGTTATGATGGGTGGGGTGGGAGGATGTGTTTGGGGGAATAGTGGGGGGTGGGGTAGTATGTGTGTGGTGGGGGTGTTTGTGGGTATGGTGGGGGGGGCTATATGGGAGGGGGGTGTGTAGAACAGTGGTGGGGGAGTCCTTAGAGTATGTCAGTCCCTGGAGCTGCATGTGGTGGCAGCAAACAGGGCCAGCCCTGCCTAGCCCCATAGTGTGCAGATCCCTAAATGTGAAGCACGGTACTGAATAGTGTCAGGGTATACACCGACTTTATGCTGAGGCTTGGCCCTTAATAGGAGATATGAAAAGGAAGCTCTTAAGAATAGCTGTTTTCCAGGAAGTTTTGCACTTGGTTACTCTGCTCAGTTACAGATCTGCTACAGATTTAAATTGAAAACTGTTGGAACAATAATCAGCCAAAACAAACACCACCAAATCAGGACTTTCAAAACTGTTATGTAGTGTTTCTGTCATATTTTTGGCAAAATGGTAAAACATCAATGTTGATGCTTCCTGTTAGCTGTAGTGCAGTCAAGGGGCTCAGGATAGTATTTAACTAAAAAAACCCCTTCAGATAATCCATTTAATAAATGCATTAAAAGTGGTTAGGTCCAGAAAGGAGTTAAAAGGATGGACTCTAAAGTATTGGTATAGATTTGCATTTGTGGATGAGATTGTGCGGAGGTGTACAGAGAAGCTAATATCCGAGTGCTCTGGAATGCCCACAGACTGTTGGAGAGGGAAATGAAGAAGATCCTCTGAAGGGATGATTAGCAAGGTAGGAGGAAAAGTAAGGGAGGCCAGAATCATGGAAGCCAAGGGAAGGCAGTAAGAAGAGCATGTTTGTGTCAAAGACAGCTGGGTCAAGGAAGATGAGGATGGAGCTCTGGTTCTGAGCTTTGGCCAGAAAGAAGTCGTTAGAGACTTTGAGGGTAGTTTCAGCGGTGGGGAAGTGAAATTGAGGAGGCCTAGGAAGGAATTAGAGGAGGGGAAACTTCAGACAGCAATTTTAAACAGTGCATTCATTGAGTTAAAAGATGAAAGGGAGATGAGGCAGTAATTAGAAAGGCATCTAGAGATAAGTGTGAGATTTTTAATCTGGGAGAGATTAAGGATATTTCTAGTGTGACAATATGAGCCAAACAGGGTAGGATATTAATGAAAAAGGTAAAGGAGGGGATAAGAGTAAGCATAAAAGAGATAAGAAAAACTGTTCAGCGAGAATATGGATTTTGGAGTAAACTTCCATTTGGTTTCATTTTCCTATCACTCACTTTGTCTTTGAAAATTAAGATCTAAGTAGTACAGGTTGTTTTTGTGAAATAATGTGTTTAACTGTCTGTGATCTGTCTTTCAAATTAAATCATAGAAAAATAGGACTGGAAGGGCATCTGATCCAACCAGCCCTTGCCCAAGGCAGGATCGTTCCTGTCAAAACCATCCCAAACATGCTTGTCTAAGATGCACTTAAACTCATTCAATGACAGAGATTCCACATGGTCTCTCACTATGGTAATCTCTTCCTGTGCTAAACCACCCTTGTGGTTAGAAAGTGGCTGAAAGAATTCTAATTTAAACAGAACTCTTCAGGTTGATTTATTCATTATGCATATTTCAAAGTCTCTTTAAACACCATTTAAAAAAAAAAATTTAGAAGATTTGGCTATATTTGAATAAAATAAATTGCCTAGGATGTTAATTGTTAAAGTTCTTAAACAGACTCCTTTTTTTTAAAAGCAAGTGATAGTCTCCATTAAAAGAGGGAATAGTTAGGAAAGAATATGTAAATGCAAGCTTTCAAATTAATTTAGTCTACCTGAATTATTACTGAGGAAACTTAAGCTTTGATTAAGTAAGATTTTTAATTAAGTGCCTAACTATAACGACTTGAGTTACACATATGCTTAAAAGTAGGAACATCCTTAAGAATCTTGCTTAAGCAGAACATTAAAATTCAGTGGTGGACTATGATGTCTTAATTGTACACTTCCAAGTCAGTTTTGGAAGTATAGGTTGAGGTTCACAGCTGAGGTCCCAATCCTGCCCCAAATGTGGTAACTGATTTTTTGCCAACAGCTTCAGTAAGTAAAACTGAACCCTAATGATTTTATTCGGTATTGAGAAAACACTTAAAAATAGAGAGCTGTGGAGAAGTGATGCTATAAATTAAGTATAGTTCTTGTCTTCTGGTTTGTGTCTTTCTTTGGCTGCAATGTGAGGTAAGAGAACTTTTTAATTAACAGAAAATGGTAACATATACATTATTACATTGTCAATGTTATGTCAATAGTATCAATATTTGTTTTTAAAATTAACAAAAAATGTTTTTCAGTTGCAGTTGTACGTCACTTACTACTGTTCACTGGGTGTGTGTGTACACGTGCTCCGGGTGGGGCAGGCTTTAGTGCAGGAAGGCTTTCTGAGAGCCACTCTAATTAAAGCACCTGCAGCATCAACGTATTCAGCGTCCCATGCTGAATACGTGGCAGTGCTCGTTGGATGAGCCCCTGCCACCATTTTGAAACATGGGTATATTGAATATGCATGACGTGGAGGCTGCTGGAGCATGCTAGCATGCATTGGAGCAGAGGTCCATCGTGTGTATAGGTGCCCATGGCATTGGTTGCCCTTGTCCATGAGAATTAAATGATGTATCCATCTTAATACTGAAAATAAACCTTTTAATCTTTTCTTGAAGCCGTCCCTCTCTACTTCAGAACACAGTAGTTTAACATAGCTATTGATAACTCTTTTGTGATTTAGAATGAAAACAAATCCTTGTTGTGTAGTAGTTTGAATGCTGAAGACTGTTTCTTACATTGTTCACCATTTAGATTCTCATTAAAAAAGGCTAATTGAACCCAATCCTGTAGGCCTTAAAAAAAATTCCACTGACCTCCACTGAAGTTCTGCGTATGCAAAGATTGGAGAATCAAATCCCTTGCATATAAAAAGATTCTGTAACTCATGGGAAAAATAGTAATGTTAATGAGGGCCTGTTAAATTGGTGTAGAACTAGCAGGGGTGAGAAGAAAAAGATTAAGCTTGCAATGTTCATTTTGTTTTTTTGGATGTATTCAAATCGGCAGTTCTGGTTTGTCTTGCCTATACTAACCCAGTGCAGTGTAAGCTGCTTCAAACAGATTACAAATAATATGGTTGGTGCATTAATCCGAGACACTTGATGAGTATTGACAGCATGCTCTCGGCAAGAGATTTTATTCTCTTTCATCCGGATAACTACTGGATGTACTAGGAAGTATGGGACTTGTCTTCATGTGGAATCTTGTCATAAAGAGTGATGAAATACATCTCTGTCTTAATTTCATGGTATTATCCTGACAGGATTATGAATCAACTTCTGTAATTAAGGAAGGCTTTTTTTTATATATAAAGATTAGGTACAGTGTGTGCATGTGTAATTTCGTGAATACAGTGAAACCTGCCTTGAAGAAACATTAAAGTTTAGTTAACTAATGGAGATTTTTCATTTTAGTATTAATAAAATCAAAACCCTAGAAGCAAGGTTTTTGGCAGGGCCATCCCTGGTGGGGGTAGGGGGTGAATCAGGGTGACTGCCCTGGGCCCTGTGCTTTGGGGGGCCCTGCAGACAGTGCTGTACAGGCCCCGCTGTGGCTGCCATTTGCTGCTGGCTCCACGCTACGGCTGCTTGCCACTGTCCCCTCACCCTCTTTGCGCTCACCACCCCCAGACCCCACATGGGCTGATATGCCCGGGCTCCGCACACCCATAAGGATGGGGCTGGTTTTTGGTGATATCTTCTATTGGAAAGTGGTCCAATAAAAGGTATCGCTAAAAACCTTGCTTCTCATGTATTTCCCAGACCATCACAGTTACAACAACGTTCCAATCCCCCTACAGATCCTTAGATACAATAAAAGCATGAGGGTGCTCCTTGATGAGTGTTTTGTGTGTTGGGTGTGTGTGTGCTCACTGTTTGTTTGACAAGTGCTCTAACACATGGGAGTATGTGGTGGTTTGTTTTACTTTATTTTGGGGCTTTTTTGTTTTCGAGGCTCCTAATCTGAGCATATGCAATTTAGTCATGCAATTGTTTGAACTCTTTAGCAGTTGTGTTTGAGAGGACTGTACTCTTAGCCTAGCACAGATAATGTGAAAGAGAAGAAATAGGGAGAATTTTGTTTTGGGCATGACCACAGATCTCGTTTGTAACTTTGAGATATAAATTTCTAAATAAAATGTATAAATACATTTAAATTTATCTTTGTCAATTTCCTGACATATAAAATGGATAAAGCCATGGAGTCTTTAGGGCAGTTTGCTTAATATTGTTCTGCTTCTAGATTCTCAGCACTCATGGTAGGAATGAAAAGTAGTTGCTTCTCAGAAGACTTTGTTTTCATTTTAATTTTATTCAAAGGTAGATGATGGTCCTTTTTCATGGCTTTGTTGTTTTAACTTTTGGAACCTTTTAAAAATTATTTTGATTTCAAGTTAGCCATTTACTTTCTGCTGTTTTACATAGGAAGGAGAGCCATGTAAAATTTCATGCTGAAAGAAATTAGTGATAAGAACAAAATAATTCGCTAATAGAAAAGTAGACTGGATTGTGGATGCTTAAAAATGAAGTCTTTTATTATAAATTAAGATGCTTTGCTTTTCTGTTTAATAATTTGTGGCTTCTGCTTGCAGTTTTATGTTTTATATTTTAAAATATTGTTATCGTGTTTTAGTTTTGTGCCATACCCTGAATGACTTCTTACCAAAGTACAGTAAAAAAAATAGCCTAATGATTTTTTTGGGCGGGGGGGCACTCAGAGGAGAAACTTATCCTGCTTGGATAGAAGTTGTGCAGCGATTCTTGAATCTTGGTATTGCAGGGAATTGAATAACCTTATTCATTATTACCTGATGGTAGAAAAAAACAAGAAACCCAAAATGACCCCCCTTTCCCCCCCCCCCCCCCCAAGTCATTTTAAAACTATCTGATGCCTTAATGTACAGCCTTTCTTGTCTGACTGTGTGAAAGAATGGGAACCATTTTTCTTCAAAAATAAATATTTGGTTTCTGTTTCTTTTGGCATGTGTATGAGTAACAACGTTGACTGATTTTTTAATTTACCAGTTTTAATCATGATTTAATTCAGTGAGCAAGGAAACCTTGATTTAAACAACTGATTTTACTTCTGATTCATATTTATTAATTTTCCTTACAAAAATAAATCTTAATGACTAGTAATCACTAAATAATGTTTATTTACAGCTAATGTAACCTTTAACTAAATTGCGTACTTCTTTTTGCTAACAAGGAGATGCACCATGCATACATTTATTTAAGCAAGTCACTTCAAACTTACTGAGCTGCTTGATTTTGATACTTTTATTGTTAGAAAATAGTGAATTACCCATTTTTATTTACTAAATAATCATTTTAATCCTGACTTGTTTCAAGCTCCATTGGGATGGAGATTGGACTTTGATTAAAAACCAGCAATTTAACATTATTACTTAAACTACCTTCATTTGGCTGGATACATAAACTTCTTAGCAAAATATGTTACTTAAAACAAAACAAGTGACTTATTAAACAAAGGTAAGTCTTATTAATAGATGATGAATTAAACTGGTTGTTTCTGGTCCCCAAGTCTATCACGATTGTAAAACTAATGCATCTCATGCTCTCATATTTTTATTCAATTTTTCATTCTTTTTCAGCAGCTAATCAAATTAAACTAAGAAAATTATTTTTTCTGCACCTGTAGAAAAGCCTGCACCAAAAGCTGGTTTAGCACATAAACTCTAGTTTAAGTTTGTTTAAGAGTGCTTAGCCAGTGACCATCAGTTTAGTGATTTGACTTTGGCAGCTAACATGAAGTGCTTGAAGATTATTTTTATTTCATTTATTTTATAGATTGTAGTAAATTTGGGTCTTACTATAGCAGAGTCATACTTTCAATTTTAATTTTAAAGGGTTTTATATCGTGAAAGAAATTTATTTAAATAATTTTTAGATTTCTTTTTTCAGATTTTCTAACAAACCTGATGAGTAGCCTTTAGTAAGGGTGCACTGATAGAGATTTTGGGGGCCGATACTGATCCGATTTCTGATACACAGCTCTTCAACTTGAAGAGCTTCATCCAGCTGGTAAGTCTGGTATGGTATAAAGGGTGTGTGGTGGGAGGGAGGCAGGGGGAGATGCATCAAAGCCCCTGTGGTGAGGGAGGGATTGGGGCAGGGACAGGGGCAGGTGCTGCCAAGCCAGGCTGGCACAGGACAGAACCTCAAGTGGCTCATTCGGCAGGGGCAGGGTGTGAGCCCCTCGGATATGCGTGGCCAGGGGCGGGCATGGAACGGAGGCATGGTGTTTTGGAGGGGTGTGTGGGAAGGCTCAAGCCGCTGTGCGCAGTTCATCTGGTGCTCATCTGGCAGCTCCCGCCACTGTTCCCACCGCTTGTCCAGGAGAGCATGGTGGGGGTGTCCCCGGATCTGCCCAGCTGGGAAGAGCCCAGCCCACCCCATGCAGATCCGGGGGTACGGCCCCTCCCTCTCCCCACCCTCCTGGATGAGTGGCAGGAGCAGTGGTAGGAGCTGCCAGACAAGCACCAGACGAGCCATGCCTCTGTCCCATTCCCGCCCTGGCTCTGGCTGGGCAGCCCCAGCCCCATACCATCCCTCATTGTGGGGGCCTTGATCTGTCACCCCCACGTCCCTCCCCTACCTTGTCCCCTCCCATCACACCAGACTTACCTGCTGCAGGCAGCTCTCTATGCTTCCGGCTCTGCCCCTCGCTGCCTATGTTCTGCACTGTGGCTGCACGCACACACAGGCGTTTATCAGACAAATTACTGGCGGCATCTGATACCGAAAATTTTCTTTATATCGGTGCTGATCCGATATCAGGTTGATATATTGGTTCACCTCTAGTTTTTAATGTATTCATGTATTTTGAAAGTATAGTTATTAGATGGTGGAGTCAAGCTCACAGTTGATATTACTAAAAGTTTTTTGGTCATTTCTGGTTTTATAATTTCAGAAGTTAATTATATATTTAAACTTTGTTATTTAAACCTCTGTCTCTGGTGCTTGGTATCGCTTCTATAACATTTCAGTGGTTTATGATCATTAACCTATTTATTCTCTCAACATTTCTGTGGTATAGATCCATTTTAGAGATGGGGACCTGAGGCAAAGAGGCTACAAACAGAGGTCGTATTTGTCCTGGGAGAAGCCATTTTTTCCTTGGACAAAGTGTGATTATTCAGATGCCCATGTCCATTGTTCTGGGACATAGCTTAATAAAGGTTCATGGGATAAGAAGTCCTAGCAATTTGTCCCAAGCCACCACAAAGTAGGTCTGTCCTGGGATTGCTTCCCTGAGTTTGTGGCAGAAAAGTGCATCAGCTGCCCACTAAACTCCAGCAGGATAGGTGATGCACGTACATGCTAAGCCCAGGACTTTTCTGTTCTGGGACAAATACAGGCACAGTTTCTCAGGACAAATGCAACATCTGTTGCTACAGAGACAGAGATGGAGCAATTTATCCAAAATCCTAGAGGACGTTAACTTCCATCTGCTGAGGCCTGTGCTAGCAACCTAACCACTAGACAACATTTTCATATTTCTAACCAGGAGCCAAAAGATAATTTAAAGCCATAAATCCTGTGACACACAGCCTTAGAGTATGAAACAATATAGTTTATAGTGTAAGATTTAGTGTCCTAAGCAAGGCACTCTGTACCTTGGGGCCTATGCTTTACTGGAACAAGTAGTGTTCTGAATTCATGGTAAGCACCAGATTTTAGGAAGAATATCCTTTATCGTTCTCTCTCTCTCTCTCACACACGTGTGTGCGCGTATATGTGTATATATATGTGTATGTATATATATTTGCCCTCCCCCAACCCTCTGCTTAGGCACATTATTCTCCTAGCTAGTGCATTCCCTTTTGAAAGAGCTTGAATTAGGTTTCGGCTCAGAAAAATGGGTGCTTGTACATGACCTGGGAGGCTGCTCCGGCGTGTTGTAATTACAGCACATCAGAGCACACTCGATTAATCGAGTCTGCTGGAGTGTGGTATGTACCATGCTCTAGCAGCCTCCGCGTCTTGTGTATCAGCATCCCCAGGCTTCAAAATGGAGGCAGGAGTGCTTTAACTAAAACTCCTTTAATGATCTTTAGGTAAAGCACCTCTGCCGCCATTCTGAAGTACAAGGATGCTGATACATAAGATGCTCTGGGTGCTTTAATTGGAGTGGCACTCAGAGCCACTCTAATTTGAAGCGCCCCCTTCCCCTTCCCACCACTGGAGCATGTGTGAAAACACCCCAATGTGTTTGCTGTGGCTTGAAAGATTCTCTTAGCAGGAAATTTAGAACTTCAGAGATCTAGGGACTATCTAATGTTTGGCGGAGGTGGGGAAATCCTTTCATATAGAAACTTAAACTTGTCTCTTGGCAGCTTACTTTTTTCTTTCTCTGGGTTGTTTTGAAAATGATGGGGTGGAGGAATCTTTGTGAATGTGGTAAATAAGATTCTTCTCTTGGGGCATACTTGGTGTCCCATTTACTTGGATAATATTGACCTGGAACTCTTATTCCCTGCAATGGCAGTTCCATACGAGTAGTGTTATGCTTAAAAGAGGGTTTTGTACAATCAGAATAGGGGACCTGATGCTGATAATGACTTTGTTTTCTTTATTTTGCATAGCATAAATTTTTTACAGGTTTCCCTCGCCAACCACAGTTTTGAGTATCCATGCTAAATATTCTATATACTATTTTGTCTACTGTGGTATACAGTTTGGAGTAACCATGGTTTTCCGTGGCTGCACGTCAGCCTGTCATCTGCCATTTTTCCTGTAAGCCTTTTGTCTTGCCAACCACGGGAACTGTCAGGAATTTAACCCCGGTGCCGGGCAAGGGAAACCTGTATTTTTTAGGATTAGGGACTATATTATTCAAAGGAAGGGAAATGGTTCTAAAAGAATATAGTTTTAATTCTTGGCAAAAAAGCAAATGTTTAATAATCCGGAATTTCACAATTAAGTTTTTTGAATATTATCAAAATCCAATGTAATCTCTTCATCCATTTAGTACAGGTTTCTGGTACTGTGCATCTTGGATTGTGTAGTGCATATTAGCTAATAAGCAGCCCACCCTTTGACAGTGTGACTTATAAACGCCATTATGGTTTATTTGTTTATACTAGGACATAGAACATCATACTCTCTATGGATGTATTTCCATAGCACTCCCAATTATAGCCTTTAAAAATTGTCCTATAGATATCTCCCTTTCTCATGAATTAAACTGAGACTACTAGACTTAACCTATCCTTTTCCCCCTATCATGCCTCATTTTCTACCCCAGTAAGGTGAAGAAGTGCACTACAACTTGTATACAGAAGGGGAAAACCAGCTGGTGTAGACAGTAAAAATTATCTTCTGATCAGTTAGCAGTGGGAATTGTTATGGTGATTGTACATAAAATATTGGCTGGTGGATAGGGGTAGGAGATGGAGTAACATTTGTTTTGAATTGAGAATGCTGATTTCAGTTAGCATTCAAATTTATCATCTGAACTGATTTAGAAGCTTGCTGTTGCCTACTTTATTTGTTTTTTAAATAAATAAATCTGACCACTCGGTTAATGAAGGTTTTATGCCTGTAGATTAGATTATATGTGCAAAGGAATACAGAATTGCTCACTTAAATGCCACCTCTAACTATTTTTATGGTTGTAGGACGTTAAAAACAATGAAGTCTGTAATTCAGCATTAAAGCAAGTGTAATTTACATGAGCTACAATTCAGCAAATCTTTTAAAGTGCAAGGTGATGCATTTACAATGAGAAAGGGAAAGTTGGCTTTTGTTTTAATGAAAACAAGAAATGAATTGTTTTCCTGATTTTAAAAAAAATATTTGAACATTTTTTCTCTCTTTAATATCTGTGTTGCATGAATGGTTGTAATGAGTTCGGTTGCTTAAGGCTATATCTGCTTTGCTCATTCAGCCAGAATATTGCCTAGCCAATCAGACGGCTGTCTCATGAACAGAGCACAATCCCACAATATGTGACAAGGATTTGACCTGACAGTTTTACAGTCATGCAACACACAGAGGCTTAGAGAGAGAGGGGAAAATGATAGGCTTCATGATGTTCCTAGAGCCCCTTAACCCCTGTACTCCCAAGACACTGAAAACCTGAAAGAATATGCAGTGCTTTCACCTGAAACTTGACCAGTGACTCTCATGCCAGAATTAAGCAGAACACTTTCTGGAGTCTAAAATCTTCAGGTTAATTATTTTCCAGGGTCCTAAAGAATCTTTCAAATTTGAAATTACAGATTCCTTAGTAGTGGAATTGAAACTTGCTTATTGCTAGGCCAATCAGGTCATTGTGCTTTCAACAGGTCATGCTATCCTTTATGAAATTTGATTACATCTTTGTCTCTGGGATTGCTTGCTGGTGACCTAGAGCAGGGTGGTCCAGCTGGTAGCCTGTGATTCCCAAAGGGTTAGCAGTTGGCTTGCAGACTGCCTGACTGCCACTCCCCACATTGCTCCTGCCACTGCAAGGGCAGCCTGAGTCTTTGGGCCAGGACAGCCTAGCTGGAGGGGGCCTGGTAAACTTACTGCTCGCATAGTGGAGGAAGGGGCCCGTGTTGCTTGCATGGCTATGCCAGCAGAGGGACATAGCATGGGGACCATGCCTATGAGGGATGGGCTCATGGCAGGGGCAATGGTGGTAGGGGTGTGCTCACAGAACTGGGCTCATGGCAGGGGCAATGGTGGTAGGGGGGTGCTCACAGCAAAGTAGTTTTGCATTGCTTGTACAGTAGTGGTGGGGGCAGGCTGGAGTCTTTCCTTTCTAAGGCATAAATGACTCTCTTAGATATGTGGAAACTGAAGAAACACAACCAGAAGAAACTTGAATTCAGCAAAACTGGCTATTGCTTTATTTTTCTGCTTTTGTTGCTGCCTTATTTTTATATTCTAAAAATGCCAAGAATGATGGCCTAGGGGATATTAGCTGTGGCGTGTGGGTTGCATACCTCATTGTCGTGTAACTTGTAGTGAGCCTTCATTATCTGTTCTCATAGTTGTTCAGACACTTAGGTATTATTGAGCAGTTTTTATGCCAATCTGGGGGAAAGCAAAATCTTGGTTTCATCATTCCTTTTATGTCAGACTTTAATGGATCAGTATTCTCAACTTCACCTCTGTTCAGCAGCTGGAAGTAACCTTTGCCTGAAATAAAATACAGGGCTTTTATCCTAGGGCTTTATTTTAGTCTGTAGCAGTTAATCTCATTCTAAAGCTTCATTCAGTCAGTATTTCCCAGTTACATGTAATCTCTCACTTTCTTCCTAATTTCTGCCTTCCAGAATCAACAGATTTTTTTTATATGGCTTTTGCACGTTATGAATTTCAGCCCCTCTTTATTACAGTGAAGACTAGCTTCTGTCCTCCTTTCTTTGTCTTGTATACAAAATAGCCCCTTTTACTTCACTCCCTAATTCTACCAGGCAGGGAAGGGTGAAATGATACGTGCAAAGAAGGGTCATTGTAGTGCTTGGCCTCAGTGTGGAAGGAATTTAGAAACTAGAAAAGGATTCAGCGTGGGAGTGGAAGATGAAATACTCGGAACAGTAAGGTGATCTTCACCAGTCTCTATGCTAGAATGAAAAGGTGAATTAAAAAAGAAGAAAGCATTGGATGACATGATTTAAAACTAGGCTAGACAGGACAACTTGTACTGTGACATAGCCCATCTCTCTTTTTGTTGTACTTACTGCCACTTTTACCCTTCCCTGCTGAGTGGTGGCAGAGAAGAGTAGACAGTGGCAGTCAGCACTAAGATTTCACTTGCCTGTTGCCAGACACTCAGAAACAGCAGCATCCATAAGCATCAGGGATGAGGTGGTGACACAGGTCTGGAGCTGAGGGATATAACTGAGTGGCAGGCAAATATGGAGGAATAGATGTAGGAAGATGGAGAGGGAAAGGAAAGAGAAATCTTGAAACTAAAAATAGATGAGGGGGGAAGAAGGGGACCAAGTCAGAAGACAAGTATACATTTATTTTCTCAAGTGTTCATAGAAAATTGCACCAACAGCAGTTTAAATCTGATTAATGACTTTGCTGTGGAAAAGATAAGAAAACAACCCAATGCTTCTGGCTGAATGTTTTTCTTCCATGTGACCTTCTTTTTTTTTTAGAGTTGCAACTACTGCCTGATAGCACTGTTTGAGGGGGCTGGGATTCCAGGACCCCCTCCCTGTCGTGCAGGATTTGACACTGTTTGCTGTAAGGGCTGAACCAAAGATTCTCCCACTACTTCGAAGCTGCTATTTACAGTGCCCCAGCTGACTTGTTGCTTTCTCCCTCATCATGCATTTACATCCACCTATTTTTACAGTGCTTTTAACCAGGTTTGTAACTAACTGATAACACCATTTTCTTTAAGCATCGTTTGGTCACAGCTAGGATTGAAGCACTCCTAGTGATGGTAGGCCATTGGCAAAGTACCAACTGATGCCTCAAATGGAGCTCTGACCTGCAGCAGAACTTCTGCCCCCTTTCTTCAGGGATGGGTTTATTTCCTAAAACAAAACAGTCTAACATAGCCACATAAATCAAGTCCTCCTTCCTCCAGGTCTCTCTCTAGTAGGGATGTTTGTTTTTCCTTTATTGGAGGATCAAATGACTTGCAAGCTGTCACAAGATCCCTAGCTTTAAACTCATCACCTGGGAAGCAGATAATTAGGCTCAGGTGGGAGCTAAACCCCATTCTCTTAAAGGGCCAGCCAGACTGTGACAATAATTATGACCCAGAGCACTCGGTGGGGTGTGTGTGTGGTTTTGGGGGGTTTTTTTGTTTGTTTGTTTTTGTTTTTTGCTTTACATTGGCACGCATCTTGCAGGCAGGAGGTATTTGTGTGACCTGAGAAGGTGGAGGGGATTGCAGAGAGTTTATGGTGGGCGTGGGTCAGGTGTAGGCTAAGGAAGTAGCAGTACAGGTCAAAGCACTGTATTATTCACGGATGTGTTCTTAAGTTGTGGTGGTACTTGTGTTTCAGTGGTTCTAACCTAAAAACATAAACCTTAACTATGAGGGATACCAATTGAAGGAGGCTGGATTTTACTTGTGTCTTTTGAGAAGGTTTGAGCATGAGGCCAGGAGGAATGAATCAAGTTTGAAGTCCTGTGATGTGTGGACACTGAGACAGGTGTTTCTTCTCTCATTCTTTGAGAGGCTGGAACTGCTAGGGTTGATTATCCTCCTCTTCTGATTGGGCTAGTGCTCAAAGCTTGAGGCTTCAGTCTTAGTTGCACTCTGTTAGGCATAGCCTGAATACACAGGCAAAACACAATCCCTGCGTTAAAGAAATGTATCAGGCTGAATACTACTCCACTACTTGTGGAGAAACCTGTATGTTAAGCCACTTGGTCTAAATCAAACTCTAAATGTGCCTCATATCAGTACTTGTAATTTAACTGAACAGCCTTCCTGAAGAGAAGAGGTGCTAGCTTATAAAGTCATTGTGGTATAATTGGTGCAAAACATGGTTTATCTGCAATAATATATACATTTCATTTTTCAAGGGATGGCATTCCCTGTGGATATGTTGGATAACTACAGTCATGAAGACTTAGAGAGTTCTGCAGAAGACTATATGTCTGACCTTCGATGTGGAGATCCAGATAATCCAGAGTTCTTGTCTGTTGTCAGTGACATCAAAGTAAGAACCAACAAATACATCGGTTCATGTTTTTCCTCTTCTTTTTTTATTTAATTTAATTGAACTTACTGTGGACTTTAAAATAAATGTCATTAGTACCTGTTGAGTTAAAAAAAATAGATTTTAGCAAAGCTTTGAATTTTATCCAGATGTCCCTACCTCTTGTTAAACTGTTTTAATTTTTAACATTAAGAAGTACATTGAGTTTTATATAAAATGAGATCTGCATATTGGCTATTTCTGTTCCTGGCTAATTGAGTTATACGTAACAATTTTAAAAAAATGAAACAAAAAAAAAATTAAATCTCAGTCACTTGGTCAGGCAAGCTTTTTCTAAAAAACTGTGAGTTCAGATTTTGCATTTTTGTCCGTAGTTCTAAGTGATCATAATATGTGCTTGCATTCACTGCATCTAATGGATCTTTTATATCTTGGTTCTGCAAAATAGTGTGCATTAGTGGACCTTGCTTCTCATGCCAGTCCTTTTGATTTTCCAAAGGGGTGTCTCTACACTCAAAGGAGTGTATTTTGCTGCCCTTGAAGTAGCTCTGTTAATGGAAACACTTCTAGAAACCAGTTTTTGGCATTTTGTGTTCTAGCTGCCATATTGTTTAGCCTACCCAACAGCAGTTTGTAATATGGTGGATCTATATGGTGGATCATTGTTGATCATACCTGTGGTAACAAGGATGCTTTTTTTTTTCAAGTGGAATAGATGAAACCTATGAAATAAAAATGGAAGCAAGATGAAATCTTAGTTTAAACTGTTTTGTGGGGAAGTCAGTCTCATGTTTACCCCACAACTGATGCTTCTTTGTTGTCCAGTATCACTATTAAATATTTCTAATATTTGAATTTCAAAAGGCTACTGATAATGCCATTAAATGTGTCCTGATCTCACTTTGTCACGTGTTATTACCTTAATGCCAAATGTGGATGTTCAAAACAACATTTGTATGCTGAAGTGCCTGTCGCAGCACCCAAAGTTGCGAGGTGCTGAATGCACCTGTTCTAAAGATGACGTGAGTTGCAAGGGGCGAGGGAAGAGTTGGAAATATTAGGTTTGCCTGTTATCCTTATCAAGTATTTTTTGTTTGTTTGTTTGTTTCTTGGAACTTTTCATTAGAAGATGCAACACAGTGAACTTGAAGCTTAATCAAACCTTAATCAAAAGTGAGGTGTTAAATTTTTGAGATGGCAGCGCTTCCAGTTGTTTGTACAGCATTTGAGTTAACTAGGTACTAGCATAAAAATGTTCTCTTTATTAAGAGAGTGCCACTTCCCTGGACCAGGTCCTGGAGTTAGGCTGAACACAGCTCAATCTATGGTCTAGCTTGCAGGGAGGATTCTAGGGCACAGGTGCTATATTTTACATTTGTGCCTTATTGATCCCACACATTAGAGACCCCAGTGATTATCCTATCATGTCCCTGAATGTAGACTATGAAGAGCTTTACATAGTCAGAACCCCAGCTGATCACTTCAAGGCTGCTTTATTAGTGTGAAGTGTATGGCTCATTATGTATGTCATCCATCTATTAATTCTTTAGGCATTAATAAAAATCTTCCAGGAGAAAACATGGGTAGATAAAACCTAAACTTATAATGTTAAAATAAAGTAATACTAATTAAAAAAAACCCTTCTAAAATCCACCTTCCTTTTATTTGCAGAGTAGAGGTCATCTTCTGAAAGTCTGCATTTATAAAGAGCGAACAAGGGCCAGATTCTAATGTTTTTCTTTTGCAGATCATCAAAAAACACCAGGGTTTGTAAATCAGCTTGCTTGTCCTGTTGAGCATGCTTTGTATATTTTGTTAATGCTGTGTTAACCAGCATCTATTGAAGCATTGTGAACTCTTGTTTCAGATTCCTATTAGCTTGTCAACTGTAGGCTTCGTTCCTCTTTATGGTGGAGATCAGACGCACAAAGTTCTTGCTTTGTTTGCACCAGAGGATGCACTCACAGGTTTCATTTTAATTTAAATTCTAATATAAATGTTGTGTTCTGCCTCTCTGCCAAGTGCATGTAACCAGTCTTGTACTCATTCCATGCGTGTCCAGCTTTTTATTCTCAGTTTTGTCTATAGATTGTTATCCACAACTAAATTCTACCAACCAAGAAAGGACTAGTTAATTAAATTTATAGTGACAGACTGAATTAAGTGCAACACATACTTTCCTTGGATTTTCTACTCTCTGTATGCCTTGATATATGTATTACTCTCTCTAGTCTATCCATAGTGGGAGGGGTGGGGGGCAGGCGGACAGTATGATTTCTGTGGAGTAACTCGCCCTGAATTTTACTCAAATAAATTAACTCTGTGATGAGAAGCACAACTAGCTGTCCCTGGCTGGCTCCTTGCAGCAGGCACTGTTACAGTGCCTGGCCACGCAGGGGAAATAGTTTTCACTGAATGAATAGCTGTGATGGGATGTGATGCAAGGGTGCTCAGTAAAGGGAGGGATGGGAATGGAAGAGCACCTTGCTGAATGGGGAAGTGTCAGCTATCATTGCCAAGAGCCAGTTAACCCTTTTCTGGCCCTGTGGCTGCTACTGAATTTAGGACTTTGGATCCTGACTTGCCATATAAAACTGTGGTGGTTGTGTGGGGCCAGGGAAGGGCAGCTTGGCTCTTGGTGGGGACCCGTCATCTTGTGGCAGCATCCCGTCTCAGATTCCTCTGTATGGCTGGAAGCTTGAGTCTCCTTGCTTCCATGCTGGTGCCCCAGGGCACAAAACTCTTATCAGGTATGCCTCAGGAGACTGGGGATAAGAGTGACACTTCGGGAGGAGGGGAAGAGTTTAGCTTGAGGCACACCTGCCAAAAAAGTTGGCCACCACTGAACCAAAGGAATAGAAATGCAAGTGGTCACCAGTTACACAGTTATTCCTCACTTTCTGAGGGGCAGCACTGGAGTGAAGTGACTTGTGTAAGATGGTGTTTGTCTGCTTCACTTGTACTATGGAGTAAAGTCAGTTAACTCCACAGTAAACAAGTTGTGCGTCTACATCCTAGGCTACTACACTCATATTCTCTTCTATCAAGCAAGACTAACTTAGGCCCGCTCTGGTGTATCGTGTTAAGTTTAAACTTGTGGATGCTGTCTTGCCTACTCTGATTGAGTTATATAGATTTATTATCTCTTACTGCATTCATCCTCTGGCACTCCATTGTGGCAACAGTGCCAGCCTCTGTGCCTGTATGTCACCTTCCCCTACCTCATATGTGGTCTCTGAGGCCCTCTACACATTGGGTTTAAGGTAATTTAACCAGGTAATCACGCCTTAAGTCATGATCCAGCTACACATTCAACCAATTAATGACATGACAAAACAAGCAATAAGTTACAAAACTATTCCACAAAAAATGTGTCATAACTTTGTATCTTGTTCTAATCACACCATTAATTGAACATGTGGCCAAGTGTTCTCCTGTGGCTGGGAGCCCCATCAACTGAGGGGCTTCTAGGCACAGGGGTGCATCACCTGCTGCCAGCTCCACAGCTGACAAGGCTTGCAGTGGTGGCAGTGCTGTCAGCTGCCTGGCTTGCAGCAGAGAGAATGCTGCCCTGCCTGTAAGTCTCCTGAACTGCGGGGCTTGCAGTAGTGACACTGTCTTCAGCTACAGGGCTTGCATCTTTGGCTGCAAGGCTCAAAGTGAGGGCAGCAGGGAGAACATTGCCCCATCTGCAAGCCTCATGAGGTGTGGTGCTTCTTGCAATGGCTGCAGTGTTCCCCTCATGCTGCTGCTGCTGCTGCGAACCCCACAGTGATGTGGGCTGCGGGGCTTGCAGTCATGGGAGCTGGTGCAGGGGGAGCCCAGGATTGATCCCAGGCTCCCCCTGCACTGGTGATCAGGTGTAATGGGATGTAATATGTAATCTGACAATCATGCCTTCTGCCATGCACACATGGCATGGCAGAGCCTCAGAGACCACATACAAGGCAGGAAAAGGTGACATAGAGGTACTAAGGCTGGCATTGTTGGCACACTGGTACATATGGCATGGCAAGAGGTGCATTTGTGTGGATTGTGCATTGGATCCTGTTGCACCTTTACTTGCACGTGTAGAGAAGCCCTGAATTTGCCCCTACCACTTCATGGGCAGAATGCTGTCTTCATCTCTTAATTGTCCAGCTAACACTCTCTCCATATTTATCTCTGTTTGTTAAGATTTACCTAAAACAAAAACTTAAAATCCCAACTTTAAGTCACTTCTGTGGACTCTCAT
This sequence comes from Alligator sinensis, assembly GCF_000455745.1. Taxonomy (NCBI): domain Eukaryota; kingdom Metazoa; phylum Chordata; order Crocodylia; family Alligatoridae; genus Alligator; species Alligator sinensis. The sequence continues at coordinate 277,816 of NW_005842755.1, read as the reverse complement.
ACATAAATTTATAGAGGTCTTTTTTAAAAATAATTGCTTCGGAGTATGTAGTGGCTGAGTAACACCAAGCATATTGATTGTAATTAGAATTGTACTGTAATTAGCGGTAATAAACTTATTACAGCTTAGATGTCTACTTAACTTGGTAGCTATATAATTGTACAACTAATAACCAGGGATCCTGGTTTTCTCTGTTTAAAAATGGCAAATTCTCTGATAAAATCACCAATTGATTTTTAAAACCCCCCAAATCCCTCACTCCCCACCCCCATGTCCACCAGCACTGCATGTGCCTCTCACTTGCCACCCACAGCCCTACCAGCCATGCTGGTGCCCCTCACACCCCACTCAGTCTCCTGCTCTCCCCCCTCCCAGAGGGGCCCCCAACTGCTTGGGCTATGGGGCTAGTGACCTGGGTCCCCTGCCCCCTGCAACAATGCCTGAGCCCCAGCTGCCGCCCACAGGAGGCAATAGCTGCTGCGGTGGAGCAGAGTGCAGAGACCAGCTCCCCCACCTCTGCAGGCAGCATGGCCAGACCAGAGCCCATCTGGCAGGGAGGGGGAGGTGGGTGTGGGCTGCCCACTGTGTGCTTGGGCTTCCCACCCTGTTGCCCCCTACCCCCACAGCCCCACTGGTGAGACCTTGAGTAGCAGGGCAGAGCAGGGTGGCTTCAAGCTCAGTGTCACTGCCGCGAGCCCCACGCTGCCATGGTGAGGTGCCCCTGCCCAGTGGCAGCAGGGGTGGCAACGCAGATGCTGCCTTTGCTGCTGCTGGGCGGGAAGGGGGTGCTTCGCCACGGTGGTGTGGGGCTTCCAGGAGTGGCATCAAGCTTCCCTGGCCCTGCTTTGCCATGCTGTGCCAGGTCCTGCTTGCTGAGCCATGGAGGCCCCAGGGGGAGAGCAGTAGGGCAGGGAGGTCTGAGCCCACAGCGGGCAGCCTGTACCCACCCCCATCTCATGCACAGAACTGGGGGACATGCATCCCCCATGCCCCCCTCAGGAGTATGTGCAGTGGCAGGGAGGCAGCCTTCCTCCCTTGGATGAGCTGCCCATGACTCTGTTCCACGCCCCACGCATCATCCATCCCCAGCATGAGCTCTGCCCAGCTCCCTCCCTCCTTCCCCCCACCTCACTATGGGGGCATCAGTCCCCCACCCCAACTTACTTGCGGGGAGCTGCTTTCCAAACTACTACCGGTGGCCATGTGCATGTGTATGTACGCATGTGCACATAGCGCCTACTGCCTAGCAACCTTCCTCCCACTCCCCCTAGCCCCTTGCAGGCTGCAACTCTGCCAGCTTGCAAGGGGAAATCCACTATTTCCTGCATTTTTCTCCTTTAAAGGAGAAAATCTGTGTTTTCCTCTTTAGAATGAGAAAATTCTGATTTTACCACTTTTTTCTATGGTGAGTGGAAACCCGGATCCCTGCTAATAACTTTGTAGTGGTAATTAACATATTTCCTTCAAATTACCCTGGTATACTAACCTCCTATACCTCTGTTCTCTCCAAGCTGTAGCCTTGTACCTTGCTGACCAGTGGTGGGCTATCAATGATATTGTGAAAACATCTGTTCCTTCTAGAGAAGGGCTTCAGCAGGTAAATAGTTCCAGCATTTCGCTCATAACAATTTTTATCCTGCAAGGACAATTGATAATTAACTCCATGCCATTACAAATGATCAGAGATATGTTTTGGATTTGAAAATTAATCTAATAGGTCATTTTATTTAGGGGGTGGAATCAGCTGGAGGGCAGGAGCACATGCCCCTTCCCAGTGTAAGCTGTCTCTCTATTTACCTTCTGTGAAGTTGCGTTGTTCATGTTAATACCTTTGCATGAAAAGTGTTTTGTTACTCTGACAGTTTTCAGGGCAAGTCTTTGGGCTGTGCTGTGTAGACTCCCAGCAATTAACCTCATTGTGATAGTAGTCTCTGCTGGAGAAAGTTGTTGGCCTGCCTGCCTTTAGTTTGCTATCTGTTTGGACAAGGAGTTTGGGCAGTAGCTAGAGTTGATGGCCTACGGTGTTGGGAAGAGGCATAAGGAAAAGCATGTGCCCTGACATCCATTTTGCTTGTCATCAAGCTTGCTTAACTATTGTTAAATTCTAGCCAACACCTATGTTCTTTGAGGCATTCTAGACCTAAATTTTACAGCAAGAGACCTACAGCATGGAGTCCAGAAATACTCAGTCCTGCCACCACAAGCCCTCTTCTGCTTGTCTCTACTTGAAGTAAAATAATAAATCACCACTGCACATACTGTATTTAGATATTTAAGTTAAACTTATTTGGGGCTACTCTCCACACCCAGGGGGTGCGTTAGGGAGGGGCCTCTGAATTCCTTTTTCTTGCCACAGTAAACCTTGGCGCTAACCAGCTGTCCCACTACATCATGCCCTGATCCCTGCCACTGCATACAGCAGTGATGGAAGGGAGTATGCTGGGTGGTCCCTTCCCAGAAATGCTAATCACATGTTCTTTGTAGCAATGCAAACTCTTGTTAGTCTGGAAAGACTGAGATTTAGCTGTTATGTATTATTGTGTTTGGTAAATGTTACTTAGAGGAAAAATATATATTTTTTAATTTTACGTTTTAACCCCCCCTTGGAATTCTATAACCTTTAAATAATCAGGGCACGTGTAATACTGCAGATATGAGGAAAGCTCTGCCTAATCCAGAATTTTACATGGTGACTGTTGCAGTGGTATCAGAGCACTTCTCCAAACCCCCCCCCCCCCCAGAACAAACAAACAACCCCCCCTCAAAACTTGGGCCTGATTTTTAGAAGTGCTAAGTGCACATGTCTTTCCATGTCTTCAACTATACTTATTTTGAGAGGTGCCAACTACTCACAAGACCCCTAATGTCCAACCCTCAATTAAGTTGACTATGCGTTGTTAAGTGATGCATGTTCTTAAATGTTCTTCTATGTTTCTATAGGTGAAGACTGTTGGAGAGAGGGTGGTTCTCTATGTTCTCAATCGAATTATTTATCGGAAACAAGAAATAGAAAAAAATGAGATCCCATTCCTTTGTCACAGCAGCAGCGACTATGCCAAGGTTCTGTGGAAAAAAGGAGAAGCCATTGGGTTTTATTCTGTTAAACCTGCAGGTAAAACTTTTGTGTCTGATTTTTGGCGTTAAAAAAACCCAAACTTTTATTGGGCCTTTTCAGACTGCTTTAATTTATGATTGATATATGAATCTTTTCTTGAATTCTATAGCAGGGAAGATTTTTAGATCAATCGAGAGTAAAGCCACTTTAATATACTGATCTGAGAATAGAATTGGGTTTTTTACATGTTCTTTCCTTATACTTCCTTCTTCTGCCTTCCTAGACTTGCTGAGATGAGGATTTACAGTTACATATTCTTATTCATTTGTGAGAGAGGGAGCTGGGCCTTTTTTTTCAATGTATTGGGTATGATAGTAATGCTCCAGAACTCATCCAGGAGTGAACAACCTATGAAAATTATGATTAATATTAAGATTGTATTGCACCCATCTAGGGTCTGATCTTGCAAGGTCCCTGTGTGCAGAACTCCAGTGAATACCTCTGGGAAGCTGCAGGATCAGCTCTCATTACTACTTATGTGTACTTCAGTAGTGTTTGAGAGCCTCGGTTACAGACCCAGGATCCCATCAGCATATGTTTTCTATAAACACAAAACCAAAACACTGTTTAAATGTATCCTATATTGTTTAAATGTATCCCTATGCTTTTTATACACTTTTCAGTTTCGTCTGAATGAAATCGATTGATTTTATTTATAAATAATTGAAGCACTGACAGCCTTCCATAAATAACAGAACATCCAATTTTGGGCATATGGTTTGGTGCCCAAATTTTCTTACCTTCAGTAGAAGGTTTTTTGGTGACTTAATGGGGTGCAACTGTTGTGTATGCTACTTTAGTGCATTTTAGGAGATTGATGCTTTCCCCTGGAACATCTGGCCTTGGCTACTGTTGGAAACATGATAGCATGCCAGATGGGCCATTGATCTGTTTTGGTATGGCTGTTCCTGTTGGAAGCTAATCAGCAGATGGCATGCCTTTTTGTTTCGCTCATCAGTACTGTGCCTTTGTGAATATAATCATGACACATTGCACATGTCCTCATAGAATAGTTTTCATGCTAAAGGTTAAGCTCATGCAGTGATCACAATGACTTTCTGGGTTGTATTGTTTTATGAGTTTGTGCAAAGAAGGGATGTTTGTGCCAGATTATCAGACCACAGCATGGAAGGTTGGGTACTCTTGGGTTTGTAACAGGGTGGATAAACATCAATGATATTTAAAAAATAAAAATAAAAAAAAAGATTAAAAATGGATTTTTTTAATTTAAATCAGATTTTTTTATTTAATAATATTTTATATTTTTGTAAGATGCTTTTTTAAAATAAAGTTCCACTTTTAAGTTATGTTAAAGATCAAAGATCTCATCATGAAATAGGAATTATAATTTCAAATTATATACTATTTGAGACAATATATTCATGTAACCTTCTTAGAAAAATTTTATAAATAGGTCACAATAGGCCATGCACACACTATATTAGGGGTCCAATCTTATGGGGTTCCCAGAGGCTCCTCTATAGATTAGTAAAGATTAAAGAAAACTACTCTACCCAATGAGACTCAGTGCTAAGTCTAGAAGATCCTATTAAGCATGTCTGTGATGCTTAGTTTCAGTTCTCAAACTGGATTTGTCTCCAGAGATATCATCCTGGCTAATAGCAGTATATGGACATGAGAGATAACAGACCTTATTACCTACCCATCAGCTTTATTGTGTCTCTGCAAGTTTGTATACACAGAGTCAAGCCCTTACCTTCTCTAAAAAAGATTTTTAAGAAGTTAAATGAATAGAGGATTGTTGGGGTGGAGTAGATCTGGACAAAGAAGAGGAGTCTGGAGATAAATGCAAAGAGGGAGGGGCAGTAGAAATAGAAGAGAAACATTTTGAGCAGAATTTTGTTGAAATTGCAAAATACTTCCTTCCATAAGTACCACTTTGCAACAGCTGCTTTGAAGAAAGCAGGAAGAACCAAACTAACTCTCCCACAAGATGTGCAATGAAACTCAGTAGTGGAATGTTTTGTGCGATATATTGAGAACTGGACTGATCTGATGACAATTTGTGAACAGAATTGTGACAAATAGATGGAATTGTCATAGCCAAAGTTCTCAACATTGGGCTAAAGAGAAATGTAGAACGTATGCTAACTATCCTGAAGCCTATTTCCATAGCTTTGAACAAAGGTTATATCAAATGACAAGAATGCACTTTTTGTAGAAAACAGTGGTTGAATTGATGCTTCCTGACCAGTAATTTAAATCCCGATTTAAAACATGATTTAAATCAAACCCACCCTGGTTTCTCACTTCAGCCCTGATGTGGATTCCTTGTGTGACATCAAAAAGATTTAATTTAACCTAGCTGTGCTTTTCCTGCTTGGAAAAATGAGGCTAGTTTTATACCTTACTGTTATACCAAAACCTTTGTGAGGACTAATTGCTTAAGGTATATAAAGAATGCTTTGTAAATGCTATATAGTATGATAATCTGTATCTTACTGTTGTTTTTAGTTGGATTGCAAACTTTCTAAGGGAAAGGGACAGGTTTTCACTGTTGTATGCTGCCTAATACAATGGATCCCAGTCTTTGATTGGAATAGCTAGGTACTACTGTAATTCAAATGAATCATGTTATTAATCTGATACCAGTGATTCCATGGTTATCATTCAGAAAATTCAGCAATTTTAAACACTGTGTTGTCATGGTGCACTAGTTTTTTTTAATGATATATTATTGTGTTACACATGGAAAAATCCCTACTTATTAATGTCTACTTCCTGGTGGTGTCCTAAAAAATGTAAGGTGTAAGGGTTACTTGTTCACTCCTTAAATGATAGCTGACTTGCGTGCTTGTGGTTTAGTCTTATGTACACGAATAAGTATTTAAAAGGGAATGTTTGAGTTGATCATTTTTGCTTTAGCTTCATTCTCTTAATCCAATTTCCTGAAATTGTAACAGCAGGATTCCAAAGGGAGTTCCTTCCTCACAACCCTCTCAGTAGTTTGTAGCCACTATAATCTTGCAGCATCAGATCACAATACCAGACCTGATTTCCCTACCATTTTGTTGCATGGTATATTTTTTGCAGTTTTACAAAGTTTGTCCAAAGAGCCAGAGTGGCTGAGACTAGTTACTGTATATAGGGTACAGCTGGATTGGAGTGAAATAAAATCCCAATCAGTTTAGATTGATCATCTAAAGCTTTACAACAAATCAATGACAAAATGTGTATCTGTGGTCCACTCTGCCCCTGTGATTTCAGGAAGCATATGTAGCTCCTATCTCACCCAAAGTTATCAGCTTCCTGTGCTGGACACAATGTTTGTGAGAAAGAAACATCGTGGGAAAGATTTTGGGCTAACGATGTTGGAGGATTTTGTGGATTCCTTTACTGAAGATGCACTTGGCCTTCGGTACCCGCTGTCATCGTTCATGTATGCAGGTAAACTCTTCAATATGTCCTTCCAGCTTATCTGCATACACTTTCTTTCAATTTCCAAAGAAATATTCCCAGCTGAGTTCAACAGAGCTGAAATAATTTAATAGAAAAACCTTAAATTTAAGCTTAAAATGTGCTACTATTTGATGAAATTTAGTTATCTGAGGATCATAGAACAGTAAGGCTGAAAGGGACCTCACTAGTTGAGCTAATCCATCACCCTACTCGGGACAAGATCATCCCTGACTGAAACATCACAGCAAAGTGTCTGTCTAACCCAGGGGTGGGCAATTATTTGGATCTGAGGGCCACATAGGGAGTTTTGGTGAGCTGTTGTGGTCTGGATTGGCACCCTTCCCATCCTAGACCTAAATTTTGCAGCAAGAGACCTACAGCAAGGAGTCCAGAATTACTCAGCGCTGCTACCACAAGCCTTTTCCTCCGTGTTACTACTTGCAGTGAAATAATAAATCACCATTGCACATGTATTATTTAGATATTTAAGTTAAACTTATTTGGGGCTACCCCCCACAGTGCAACAGCTTACCAAAACTCCCTAAATGACTGTGCTTTGCACTCAGTGGGGCAGCAGAGATGGGGTGGGCCCAGGGCTGCAACAGTGTGGGGCTGGGGCCAGGGCTGAGGCCTGAGGCAAAGCTGTGATTTGCTGCCTGCAAGCCCCTGCCTGCAGAACTGGTGCCTGTCACAGGGGCAGGTGGGGAGCATGGATCTGCTGTCACCGCTGTGTGATCCCAGGGTCTCCATGGAGACCAGTCAAGACCCACGTAGGCAGGTTGCATGGCCAGGTGGATGGGATGGGGACATGGTTGGGGAAGCAGCTGCATCCAGGGCCAGGTATGGGATCTTGAGACAGTGACAGCATGGGGCAAGGGCCAGGAGCAGATCCGTGATCTGTTGATCGCACACCCCTGCCCACTGAACCTGCACTCTTTGCAGGGTCATATAGACTCTTGGCTCTGTTCCAGGACCTTGCAGTGGGTTTGGGGCGGACAGGCCGTGGTGCCCAGGCAGCAGGGTTGTGTCCAGCTGTGGCAACTGGAAGGAGCTGCTGCCACTGAGGTTGCTTAGAAGTGAGTCCAGCTGCTTCACCGCCCCAGCCCCACTGCATGCCCGGGGGCGGCAGGACTGGCTGAACGTGCCATAACCCAGGCTACCCCCTACATCTGGGTTGAGCAGGACCAAGGGACCCGCTGCGGGCTGGACAAAATCCCTTGGCAGACCTGGATCTAACCCATGGGCCATATTTTGACTGCCCCTGGTTAACTTCCATGGATGGAGAATCTACAACTTTTCTATGCAGCCTGTTCTTATTTGGTAGGATTATGAAGTATTCATCAGTGGAATTTTTAATGGTTGGAGATGTGGCCAAGCCACTCCTGTTGGACACTCAAGACTTGCTTATACTTCTGTAGTGGTGAGGGGCAGGGGGTATTGGGAACTCAGCACTGAGGGGTTTGAGCATGCCCTGCCAAGCTCTGCTCATCCTGAGTCCACAGGCACACTCCAGACTGGGGCTGTTCAGGGTTCATCCCCAGCATTAGTTTTCAAGCTCACTGGAGTTTTGAGACTCGAGTAGGGACTGGATGAGTCCAAAGCAGCTTTATTGCCAAAGTTCTGGGTCTGGAGCATATCTGTGAGTTTAGATAGGGAGAGTGCTGCAGTGGTGTGTTTGTCACCTCTTGTCCTGCCCCTTGCCCCTACGTGGGACCTTCCATTGAAGTGCCATAGATTAGTTCTTAGTAACTAGTGTGAGAGGAACCAGCTGCTTGAACCCCACTGTGCTCCAGCTTTGTGCCCCTGGGCTCCATGCTCAGTTGTCAGCTTTACCCATCCCCTGCTGCATCTTAAACATACCCATTGCCACAACTCTAGTCATGGGAATGATGATGGCTACAGTAACTCTTTCAGGACCACATGAAGGGTTTGGACAGACGTGCACAGAAGCAGCCTTGCACAACATTCTAAACACACCCTTGCTTTGTTTTCTCATCAGTATCACAAGAAATGCAGAACAATTTGATTGCATTAAGAATGTCTGTGTATCCATTTCCTGGAGGTCCCTCTGTGATCAGGCTGGCAAGGTCTCCCCTGACCTGTCAGGCTTCTGCAGGTTGCTCTTTACAGCTAGAGATGCTGAAAAAGGCTGAAGACTTAGGGCCAGATCCTGTTCCTCCTGTTAAATGCCTAAGTGTGATCTTATTCTACCTTGGTCAAATCCCTGAAAAACAGTTAAGGAGTGGATGGTTCTTCTGCTTGCAGCTTTTTGTAACTTACTTTCATAACTAAGATAATGGCATGTTGCTGAAGTAGGTACATTAACATGTTATCAGAGACTTGAGCAAGGTAGAATACAATGTGGCCCCCTGACTTTTGCCCTTAATTTCTTGCCTCTCTGAGACTTGTGCTTACTAACATGCCCTTCCCAACCCCAGTAAGGCACCTGTATTCTTTCTTCGGCCTTTGCAAAACTACCTCCTGTTCTAAACCCACCTCCCCGCAGACAGTCTGGCCAACTGTTGTTCCCAGTCTGGGAGGGATGTAACAGAAGTTTTGTCCATGGAGTGGTATACACATCAACAGAAAGACATTTGTGATGCAGCAGTTTCTGGCAGCTACAGAATAACTTCATGTTCTCAACCAGGGTTCTTAAGTCATAAAAAGGTTCCCCAAACCATCATGTGGGGGTAACCAGGGGCATTCCAGGGGCTAGTGCTGGTTGTCTGATATAATGGTGCAGTAACTGACTCTGCAGTCCTGCGGAGTGTCACACAAGTGCCTTGGGTAACATTAATTGGTATGATCGGTGGGCTGGATACAGTATTTTTAGAGCATATCCCCAAACATTTAATTGTAGAAATCTTTAAATCTTGGTTGGATTTAAACTGCTCTTGAAACAAATAACCATATAATTAGCACACAATATCACAAGTAAGGCTGTAATACCTAAAAGTGAGGGAGGTAATTCACAAAAGACAAAAAAATAGAAATTACAGTCCCTCTTCCCTTAAATATGCAATCAAAGTTTTTGAGATGCTGGAAGATGCTTAATAGTGGTTGGGGGTGGAATCAAATGCAAAAAGATAGTTACTCAGGCTAGACAGGTTGGTTCAGCTCCATTTTAGGCATGACGTGAGAGTTGAGTGGCTAATTTAAAAAAATTAAATGAACACAAGTTATGGGTCAATGTACCATGTGGTAAGGCTTTTTTTTTAAATATTTGTTCAGCTTGTAAGCAGTACTTTGAAAAGTACCCAGGTGATCATGATCTTCTATGGGAAGTCGAAGGAGCAGGACACTGGTTCCAGAGAACGCCTATTACCACTATATTGCAGAGAGAAATACTCAAGATGACAGGTAAGCATGCAGATGCATAGCATAGCAGCACAGCTCTGTGCTGGGGTGAGGCAGCACCAGCTCCTGCTGTGCGAAATGTGACAATGCAATCAGGTGTAGTAATGGCTGCTTTTGCTTTGCCTCTCCCCAAAAGGCAGTACCTGGGTCTGCTGCCCCAGTCACCTTTTTTGCCGCCTCCTCTCTGCCACCATTACACTACTGTTAGCATGCTTTGTGTAACAAGTGCTGGGCTCCAGGGGTGGCTATGATGTTCCACCCTAACTCTCTCTGGGTATACTCCCCTTCTTCCTTCCTGCCACGCCTTGATACAAATGTGTACTTTTAAAGGGGAGGCTGCCCCTGGGACCCCAGAGTGAGCCCTCATGCAGTAAAAACTGGGCTCTAACAGCTAGTCATCTCAAGGCCTAATTACTTGGCCTCCAACCTCCCCTGTAGCCATGTCCATGCCTTGTAGATGTTGCTGTCCAACAAATCTCCCTTGTTGGGGCCTTGGCCTTCTTGGCCTTTGCCCCTTTTTCTCTCACTGGGCCATCTAGCCAAGGTCCACTGTCCTGGACCTGGGTTCTAGCTCTTCCTCACTCTGCCCTGGACTCTCCAGCCCTAGTTTCAGCCCTCTTCAGCTTGAGCTACTACCCTCTCATCCTTGGGCATGCTGTTGCCTGCTTGAGTCCTGTGCACCACCCCTGGCAGGATTCCGGGCACTAAATTGCAGTGTGCCTCATGGGTGCCCCACCACAGCCTCACCATCACCCCTTTGCTAGCTGTACCTGGTCCACTGGTTTAAACTTAACCAGAAACTTAAACAGAAACATAGGCCCATCAGTTATAACCAAACTCTGAGCCCACTGGCTGTAATGCAACTCTAAGCCTATCGGGTCTATGAGAAAGCCCTCCTCATCCTGGGTCCCAGCCCCTTGAAAACCTTCAGCACCTTGCGTTCAACTCCCAGGTATAACAAGATCCCAGTCAGTTGTTCAGCTACAGTCCTCTCCCCTGTTGCCTGCAGGGTCAGACTGCCTGCCCTGACTCAGGCCTCGGGCTTATATGTTCCCTAAACCCAGCCTCCTTCCAGTCAGGAGACTTCTCCAGACTGGTTGCAGGTGTGCCCTTTACTGTGATGGGCCACTTGCTGCCTTTCCTCTTACAGCGAGCTCCTGTTTAGCTGCCGGGATTCTAGCTGTTGCAGTTTCTCTCCTTATAGTAACAGAAGCTCTAAGCTTTCTGTTACGTTTAGAAATGGTCAGATTTTCATTGATGATCTATGTTAATGTGTGTGTAAAGACTCTACTTGGAGCAAGATTGGGCCCTACGTAAGCTTGTATTCAGAGCTAGTAACAGGCTGGGTAAACTGTATCTGCATTTGTTTTTTGTTTTTTCTTTTGAAAGCAGAATCCTCTCAAAAAGAGAACAACAGTTCCCAGACTGAGGAGTTGTTTCTGCAGTCCGCCATGGAACCTGAAATGAGAAATGAACAGAACACAGAGACTGAAACACAGCTAAGTGTAGGTACACAGACGGTTTTCTATGTATCTAAAAGTTTGGGGCTTTTTATAGTGTTTGCTAAATTACATACTTTACATCTTTAGTTTTGGTAATCCGGGAGTGGGCAATTATTTGGTTGGAGGGCTGCTTAAGGAGTTTTGGTGAGCTGTTGAGGGCCGCCAGGGTAGCCCCACCCCTTGAGAGGTGCCCTGCCCCCTGGTCGCCATCTTGGGACCGGTAGTGCCGCCCCTGACCTTTCCCACTGGAAGTTCCTCCCCTTGCCCCTAGAAGTACTTCTTTTGGGAAGGGAGTTTGCCAACTTGAAACTGGAAAAAAAACAAATTATATACTAAAAATCAGACATCTACAATAACATCTTTTTATTTTGTTTCAAAAAATATTTTTTCCTGATTTGTGTCTCGTGTATATAGAGGTGATTGTATAATAGCTCAAAATGAAGTCTTACTCTTTTATATTGTGGGGGGGGGTGTTGTGGAGGGGTGTGGGGTATGCATGGGGGTGTGGGTGGGTGTGTGTGTATGGGGGGGTGTCTGTGGGGGGCCTCCCTACAAACATACACCACATTGTGCACAGTCCATGCTGCCAGTGGCAGCAGCAGGTGAAACCCCCTGGCAGTGTGGGGTCCTGGTAAGCCCCAGGACTGCATGTGACCAGGTCACTGGCTCCATTGTGCAGGGCTCACATACCCAAGCCCTGTGCTACCAGGTCCCGACAGGGCCTGGCCCTGGGGCACCAGCACAGGACCTGCACTCCCACCCAGCTGCCACTTCACTCCCACCTGCCACCACGGCCACACCCCTCCCCATCCTGCCACTGCTGCCACTCCCACCCCCCACCACTGCCACCACCACTTCCCCTGCCCGCTACCACTGCCACCCTTCCCCTGCCACTTCCAATACCTTCCTGCCCACTCCTGTCCAAACTGGCCCACCCATCCACCACTGCTGCCACTGCCACCACTTCCCCTGCCTGCCACTGCTTCCCTACCTGTGGGGCCAGGGTCAGAGCCATCCCACGGGCGAGGGCAGGAGCGCAACACATGCTGCCCCCTGGGAGTGAGTAGGGCTCGGCCCCATGTGAGCACAGCAGGGGCATCCGGGGGCCAGGCCAGATGCAGTGAATTGGTAGGCACCTGCCCGTGGGCCAGATGTAATTGCCTGGTGGGCCAAATCCGGCCCATGGGCCATATTTTGCCTGCCCCTGTGTTAATCCTTTGTTAGTTAAAATATTTATGGAACAGAAAGGTGAGCCTTTGTTTTGATATATTTCTAAATCTCTACCTAAGAGACTGGATAAACTCGGAAAAACCCAGAGATAAATCCTGGGAAATAAATTTATAACATTCATGGATTTGATAAAAATCTGTGACCTCTGTATTGATACTTCTGCTTTATCCCCTGCTTCCTTGGATTGTTCGCCCTCAGTGTGAGTCCTTTACAGAAATCCAGGGAGCTTAGACTTCTAGCAGCTCTAGGTTTCAAGCCTTTGTGTGCACTGTAGAGTTACAGCTAGTGCACAGAACCTATGACTTATTATCAGGCTTTGGATAAACAAGCACATTACAGTAAGATAAAAGGGGATGGAGTCTTACCATGCAGGAGATGCCTTGTGGTAACTCTCCTGGTGTCTGCTGTTACCCTACAGCAGGGGTGGCCAACCTGCAACAAAGGTGCCACAAGTGGCATGGGCAGCCTTTGTGGCATGTGGCAGATCAAGGCCAAGACAGAAAGCAGAGTTACAGATTGGGAATGGAGCTGAAAACAGCAGCAGATAGAACAGGGAGTGTAGGGCAGGGAGAAGAAAGCAGAAGCAGAGAAGAAGGCCTTCGTTTCAGTCAGTTTTTGCTTTCCATGGGGTCAGAATGGGCTAACACCTGCCCAGGCAAGAAACAGGCACAGCAGAGCAGCTGAAGTCCCCGTTCCCTTTAACTCATTAACTTTTTGTTTGTTCATATCTCAGACACCTCTGAAGATCATCAATTTGCCACTGACCCTGCAATACAGAAAAAGCTAGAGAGATGCATATTCTGCTGCTTGTTGTAGCTGAATTGAACTGATTTGCATCTCAGGAACTATGAAAAAGGGATTTTTTTTTTTAAGCAGTTGATATTAGTTAATAGCAACATATTGGTGCCCTGTGGTTTGTTGCTTCTAAGAGGCTCTTGTGGTAGGAAGTGTCATCTGAATATACGGTAATGGAAATGCTTCTGGTCAAGCAGGTTTTGCTCTTGTTTGCAAGTGGGTGTTGAATGTGCTAGGGTCACCATTATCTTTTTGTAAAAGGAGCACTAGCTGCTTGCTTATACATTGCAAATTCATCTAGGACTAGTAGAATACTAGCAAGCAGATGGTCCTTTCCTTTTATCTTCCCTGTAAGTTAAAGAGTATGAAATGGCTGAATGGTGTTTAACAACTTGTACTGATGGATTATTAGAGGGCTTAGGGAGGAAAGCATTGCTAACAGTGGTGTAACTATGGCCGGGCAACTGGGGCAGCTATCTTGGACTTCTACTTTGTGGAGGGGCAGAAAAAAAATGCCTGCTGTTACAGTGCACAGAAGCAGCCAGAAGTTGTCATTGCTCTTGTCACAGCTGCCTCAGGTGCCCAACTGTGTTGTTATACCTCTGATTGCAGCTGACCTCCTTGCTACCTCCTGGGTGCATCTACATGAGACACTGACTGCCCAGTAGCCAAAAAACAATGCACAGTAATACGTAACAGCACGGACAGTGCTAATACTCTACTGCACAGTATTATTATGCTACTGTGCAGTAGCATCACGTAAAAGATGTTGGCTGGTGCCACTGCACAGTAACTCTGGTTTCTACACATTTAGTACTTGCTACTACTTTAGTACTTGCGCAGTAATATCTTGTGTAGACACCCCCTGTAGCCGCCTTAGGTGAATATTCAGAATATGACTCTAGAGCACAATACTCATCCAAAGAGTGCAGAAGTGCTCAAGCATCAGATATGTCAGTCAAAGACAACTGTTTACTGGAGACTGTTGTATCACAGACAAATATAAAGTACAGTGTACAGACTACATTCAGTTCCCTCACAGGAGGATGTAGATCCCTTATGTACATATTTGAATTCTCAGCTAAATTTGCCCACATATGGATATACAATGAAATACAGGCAGTCCTCGGACTTACTACACAATTGGTTCCTGAAAACCCTGTCTTAAGTCGAAACATTGTAACTCAGAACCACTTTTCTCATAAGAAAATGTTATGAATGGGGGATTGATTCCTGAACCAAAGCCCGATGCCCTATTTTCAGCAAAAAATACCCCAGAATTTTGTACTCAATCAATTATAGATGAGTAATATAGCTACATTAATGTATTTATATCGTAAATAGAAATCATATTGATTTGGAAGGACTTCTTTGAGATGACTTTGCTGGACTTTTTGAAGGGCTCTTGGTTAGACTTTTTGAAGGGTTCTTGGCTGGAGTCTTCTCGGGAGTCTTGGCTCCAGGTTTTTCTGGAATCTTGTCTCCTTTCTTAAAGAAAGTGTCCAAGGAAGTTTGGAGAGATGTTCTCCAGGGAGATGGGGGACACAGCGAACTTGTTCGCTGGCACGGTGTCGCATTGGATCAAGCATTGTAAGTTCAAACTGATGTCAGAAAGTTGAAATGGTGTCAATTTATAAACGTTTAAAGTGCGAAACGTTGTAAGTCGAGGACTGCCTGTATTTTAATATTTTGTTAAAATATTATGCAGCTGTTTCTTGGGACAGAAATGCTATAACGTAAAGCTAGGGTATTCAGCAAATACTGTTGAATGTTAATGCATGTGAACTTGTGTTCTACTAAACAAGTAAAATGGACTTGGTAGTAAACAGGATGAAGCTCCTAAGCAGAGACTATTTCAGTAGCTGGCAGGCTGGCTACAAAATTAAAGCTTAACACTACTCTGAAGTGAAAGCCAAAGCTTCCATTGACTTCAGTGGTGGCAGATTCAGGGTTTTCGGCACAAAAATTAGTTACTGATGTCAGAAATTCATAGTCCAAGTGAAATGAGTTCAGCTAGTGCTCCTGCTTTAAATAAAAGTGCTTCCCAAAGGAGAACTGAATAGAAAATAATGGTGATTTTTTTTCTTTGAGTCTGTAAACATCCTAAAGCAATGACTCTGATTCTGCTTTAATTCATAACCATAAGTTTCCAACTCTGAAATGTAACAATGCCAATTGACTCCACCGCTTATCTAAGCAGAAATCTCTGACATCTCTGTTTTGCTGAAGTTGTTTGATGCAGTGATACAACTATGTCCGGGAAGAAAGCATTTAATTGCTGTTAAGGTTTCCAGGGTGGTGAACTAGGAATTCAGGTTTTACAAAAATGTCACCACCTATTCCTATACACAGAAGGCAGAAGGAAACAGGAGATGCCTATAATGTGAAGGATTTGAAAGATTGTTGGAGAGCCAGAGTGTCAAAACAGCCCAACCCCTTCCAAACTGCTCAAACCACTGGTAGCTTTTTTCCAGAGAACTGCATTAACAATACAAAATTCCGTAGCCTACTGAGAACTTGGGAGCAGTGTAAGTTAGGATAAACTTTCCAAAAAGTGCTTGAATGTGTAATGCAAGGAATAATATACAACTAAACCAATCCTTCTATGTTAAAATTTGTATGAAGCCATCTCAAATAGTAATGTATTACAGAATTGTTGTAAACCACTGATGGTCTTGTAGAAGAATATATTATTTGAACAATATGACCGGAAGTTCAGCAGTGCAGGGGGAGATCGTTAGTGATGGCTACTTTAGGTAATCTAGTCTAGGACAGTATAATTAATTGTAGCCTTTTTTAAGTGAAGTTTATACTGTTAAAAATGATTATAAAAATAGAATTGTGATTGGTGGTTCTAGATATGGCTAGAGTAACCTTTTTATTCACAAATTTAACAGACTTCTAGCTGTTCATACTCTAGCTAGTATACATAAACAGGTTTTGTGTTTTGTTTTCCTGACTTATCACCTCATTACCTGTAACAAGAGTTAATAAATTTATTACCAGTTTTGATAATGTTAAGTGTGAATAGGTGCTCTTGTATTGCATGACCATTTGAAGTAAATATCAGAACTGAAATGTAGAAAAAAATATATTTAGAACATTTTAAATTTAAATATATTTAGAATATTTTTAGAGAAAAGCAGATTACTCATGGGAAAAGATGATGCCGCCTTTTTCCTTGTTTCTTCATTCCTCATTCCCTTTCCCCTCTTTAGAATGTAACTGTTCTTCTAAGGAATCGTTACTTTGAGTGAATGAATTCTTCAGAACGTAACTAGGGTTTGGGTGGCTCAGCAGTTTCAGACAGAAAAAGGTAACTTCAGTAGGTTTTGTTTTTGTTTTTAAATAACCTTGTGTATGTTTGGTTTTTGGGTTTTTTTCTGTAGACTGATTCTTCAAAGGATACCACAGACATGCAGGCAAGCAGTTCTGCAGGTAAAGTAAAATAAAATAAAAAAGTGCTGATTTATCAATATTGTCCTTGCATTTTAGAGGATAGGGGTCCACTTAACTATTTTTAATTTCTATGCATCTCTATTTATTCATATACAAAATTAGATATAATATTATTTATAATCTTTTTGGGGTGTTGTGAGGCCTAACTATTGTTTAAGTCAGGGGTCAGCAGCCTGTGGTCCTCAGACCAGTTCTGGCCAATAAAACCCTTGGACCCAATCCATGGACATGGAGTGCCTTCTGTGGGCACTTCCTGTGCCACCTTGGGGGTGGGGAGGGGACGGGACACAAGCAGTGGCATGGTCCTAGGACCCTCCCACCCACTGACCTGCCTTTGACCTGGGGTGGGGCAGCCCACAGCCAGAAAAGGTTGCCTACCTCTGGTTCAAATATTTTGAAATCTGGAAGAAAGGCACCGTACACTTAAAAATTAGTACTTACAGTGAAATGCTATTTCAGTTAGGCTCTATCCATGGCCACTTCAATGAAATAAAAAAAGGATTTGTTGTCTTGATCTAGGAAGATAGTGTTTGTGCATGTAGTTTTTTTCATTTCCATTAATTCTGCTGTTTCTTTAAGAGTTTGCTGTTACTCCTGTTTCTACTCGGACACGAAGCAGTCATTTAAAACGTCCCAGGATAGGAAAAAATAGCAAGGAATCTGAACTTGAAGCTCCACAAGGAGAGGGTGAGAACATTCATCAGGCATCAGAAAGTGGGTAAGGCTGTAGTTTTTCATTCTGTAGTTTCAATGGTGTTAGAAGTATATAATGCCTATAGGTACCTGCTGTATTCTATTGCAGTGTTTCTCAACCTTTTAAGTAACAGGTACCCCCTAACTTCTGAAAATGTTAATAAGTACCCCAACTCTCAATTTTCCAGGGGTTTTGATATTTACAGACTAATGTGTGCCATATGTTGGAAGAAGGGCTGTGTATATAAGGCCGTGATATGACAGATGTCTGATCTGGGGTGGGTAGTTGCCACCTTTTACACCAGGGGAGCACAACTCAAGTATGTACGTGGGCTAGAGGTGATGTTGGCCAAAGTGAGGAGGGCTGACACCAAATTATTGCTGGGGGAATTTAAATTTTTTGTCATAGTTTTGAAAGGAGGAAGGGCCAAGAGAGAGTGCTGGGGTACCTGCATACCCCCTGCCTGTGTCTCGCGTACCCCCAGGGGTATGCATACCACAGGTTGAGAAACTATGTTCTGTTGGACAGCAAAAATGATTCTACCCCTGCTTTTGATCTAAATGTGCTGATTACCTGATCTGATGGGGAGGTAAGCAAGCTGTCAACTGCAAAACGATTACACCAAAAATGATAGTTTGTGCTGCTTGTATAAACTTGGTGGATATTGGGAAACACAGAATAAACACAGACTTTACAGAGCTTACTTACACGTCTGGTTATACACCAGTCTGCATTGATGGAAAAAGATCTGTGTCCCCATGTCATCATTTCTTATGGTTTGTTTTTGTTGGAAACGGTAGTTATTTCACTTCAGAATAAATTTACATCATAGTAATGTTTATATAGTTGTTTCGGTGTTCTGCCCTTTCACACTGCTTTGTGCCCTGTCCTAATTGGAAGTGCTGTTTATGTGTGTGCCCTTTACTGCTTTGAGGGGAAGGGTCAGGTGACTAGATGTCATCTCCCTGTTTTAAAAGTTGATGTGCAGCCAGCTATTGTTCATCAGTGTTGCAGCACTCCAGGAGTTGGCACACCTACCCTATTGTTCTAGTCCTGTGCTGTGCTGCTTCAGTGTGCTTCCAGATAGAGCTGTGCTGAGTCTGTGGATCACCTTGCCCCCTGGGGAAGAGGGAAGAGTTGTGAAAACCTTGGAGTCTAGACATGCATGAGGTAATTTCTGATGTGATAGCCAATCAGGGTCATAACTGAGAAACCGTGCAGTGCTGTTTTAAAATAAAGGATATGAATATCGCTTACAAAAAAGCAAAGGAAAGCATCGGATCTCTGGCAGTGCTCCAGCTACTTGCCCATATTATGAGGAGGTAAACAGGATTTGGTAGGAGATAACAGCTTTGACCATGCTTCATCTTGGACATGGCTGATACAAAAGAGGACACAAAACTGTGAAATCAATCACTCCTCTGCACAGAGATGCACCTTGCAGCAGGAGCTCTTCAATTTTCAAGAAAACCCAGCCTTTTTTCACTGAAAGCACTCAGGCTGCCAGCAGCACTGCAGAAGAGACCAGTAAGCATTGTTACTTTTGCGTTGGTTGTTGTTGCATGCTGTGATGCATGCTGGTATCACTTTACCATCTTGGATAGATGTAAGCTAATATCCCTTCCATGGGCAGATCCAGGATTTTGTAAAGGGGGTATGAGAGCAGCAACAGTGCTGCAGGGATGGTTGCACCCTTTCTCACAAGGGAAGGCAGACCACACTGCAGAAGCAACAGACAGGGTCTTTTTTTAATTCCTTCAGCCAGGTAACAATCTTCCCTCCTTTCTCCCTTCTGTATACACAGTGGCATGTTCCTCTCCTTTCCCCTCCCTTCCCCTTCTTGCCACTGTTCCCACTGTTCCAGGATGATTGGGGGCAGGGGGAAAGCTGCATGTGGAGCCAGTTTCAGCCAGAGACCGTGTTGGCTACAAAGGACCAACTCACAGGATCATCATAAAATTCTAGTTTATTGGACAGATGCAAAAGACAGACGATAAACTTTGGTGCTGATCCCCTCAAACATGCACACATTTATGCGCATGCACACACACGCTCACAGTAGCTATCTCTGAATACTGGGCAGGAAGGAGGAACCTGTCTGCCACTGCTGCTGTAGACTCCAGCTGGAGTGGGCAGGAGCAGCTCTGGAGCCTCCCCCACCCCTGCCTCTGGGGCAGCCGGAGACAGTGGCAACAGTGGGTGGAGGATGTGAGAAGAGAAGGGGGATAACATGCTTCTGAGCATATGGGGGGAGGAAGGGGGAGGAATTCATACCTGATTCAGGGACTTAAAAATAAGGTGTTCAGAGTTCGCGAGAATGTAAGAGTTGACCAGAACCCCTTGCAGTGGTTAGTCTGCAAACCACAGCTACCCATTTTGTATGGTGGCTCCTTCTCCTGCCCTTCAGTATGTTCATGAACCAGCTATGCCAGGTTTGAAAAAAAAAAAAAAAAAAAAAGTATAAAAGTGTTTAAGGTCCATACTTTTAATTCACGTATGTGGTGTTTTTAGATCAGAGATATCAAACATGACTTCTGGGCCATATTTGGCCCATGGAGCTCTGTGATCTGATCTGTAGGTCTCAGACCAGTTCTGTGTGCTATAAGCAGTGTGCAGAACTGGTCTCTGGCATGTGGGCTGGACTCAGTGCTGCAGATGCTGCTTACAGCACAAGAAGTTGGTCCAGGGCATGTGCTGTATGCAGCACCCATGCCAGAACAGCTATATGCAGTAGCTCTGAAGCTGGGCTGACTCAAGTTGCATCAGAGCCAGCATACAGGTACCCCATGCTGGCCTCTTATGCCATGTGCATCACACGTAGGTGGTCCAACCCTGTGTGCTGCATAAAGCACATGCTGGCCCTACTCCAGGGCTTGCTCTGCATGTGGTGCACAGGGTCAACATGGGGTGCCCTGCCAGACTGGGTTCCAGGCTGTCTGCGTGTGCTGGAACCAGCTCACAAGACCAATCTGGACCAACCCCAGAGCCAGTGCACAGGGCCAGCCCCATGTATCATATGCAGAGCAAACCCTGGAGTGGAGTCAGCACATGCTTGCTTCTGGGACTGGACAGGTCATGCACACTGCAGGTGCCACAGGCAGTTAGCATGGAGTGTGTGCTGCGTGAAACACCCTGCTGTACTGGTCCTGTGTGCTGGCTCATGTGGCCTGATCTCACCTGAAGATTGGCCCAGTGTTCCCTATCCAACCTACAGGGCTGGATTAGATGAACATTCCTGGTTTAGATGAAGCAAGTGAATAAATTGGTTCATCAGTGTAAATTAGTTATGAAAGCTGATCTTAGCAAGTCGTCACTACATGATCTGATAGCTGCCTTTTTAAAATCTTTTTATCAGTACAAATCGTAGACTTAGATTCTTGATTTTGATCAAGAAGTGAACTGCAGGACTAAGCAAACTCTAGGTAGGAAATGCCATGCATAGTGCTTCTAACAGGACACTGAAACTGGATTTCAGTGTGCCTCACCCATACTAGAGTAGTGGTAATGGCAGAACAACACATGGGCATGACCAGATGTGATATGAAGTGGAATTTTAGATCTTGAAACTATTCTGATATTGCAGAGCAAGGGTGCTTTCTCTTGAGTTGCAACTGAGATTACTAAGCACCTCCAGCCACATGTGCCATTAGGAGGTACTGTTCTGAATAACAGCAAAGTGGACCTTGCTCAGTTTTCTTTTGCCTTTTATAAACAGCTTCCTTTGCTGTTTAGTCCCATTGATCAGGGACAATTTTCTACTGTTAGGTAGTTCTGGTCTGTACTCTCAGGTTGGTTCCTGTGTTTTTATCCAATGACTTTTAATGTAAAATGCATATGCAGTCCTGGAAGCAAAGGCTGGAACACAGGATTCGTGGGTGCCCCAAATGATTGAGTTAGTCTTCCCCTTCCCCTTCTTGTCCACTCTGAGGTTCCTGGCAGATATTAATTTAATAATACAATGAGATCTAAGCAATTTTATCTCAGATCCTAACAATTGTCTCTATGCCAGATGTTCAAGGTCTGGCATGGTAGGATGTGCACTTGCTGGAATCTGGAATAAGATTCCCCAAATCCTATTATTTAGTTAAATCAGTATTTGCCAGAGTGTGTAGCTGACTGCACATGCACTGGGGCATGTGGAGCTGGGGATCAGTAAGTCATGGAGCTGCCATGGACCTGTGAGCCTGGCAGTGGCCTGCAGTGTGGCTTTTAAATGACCCTGCCACAGGAAGCCAATAGGCTCCCCACGCATGGGGACATTTAAAGCCTTGGCATGCAGCCCAATGGTGGGCTGTATGCCACATGTTCAAATTTAAAGCACAGTGCAGAACAGCCACAAAGATGTTCTATATTAAATGTGGAACATCACTGTGGCTAGTTTGCCATTTTATCTTGTGATAACTTGGCTGAACATGTGGCATATTACAATTTATTACATGATTAACACTTTAATTGTGTGATAAATATAATGCCTATCAGGGCCCTGACCTAAGGAATCTTGAATTCTTAACTGCATACTTGCATATCTTCAGCACGAGGGTGGAGAATGGCCCTACACCTAAACCTGTGTATAGCCTGATGGTTAGCACACTGAGAGATAGGAACTTGACCTCAAGTTGTGTAGAGAGCATCAAACTCCAATCTCCTGAACCCTGGGTGAGTGATCTAACCATTGTACTGTTATATGAAAGGTGGGCATTGACGCATGTTTCTGAATGAAGGTGACCGTGAGTTGTTTTATCTGGGACTCAGTGCTGTCAGCATGTGCTCAGAGTACATCTACCAGATCACAACCTTCAGGGGGATTTAGGTGCAGGGATGATTAATTTCTGGATAGCAATTGGATTGCTGTGTTAGGTGGGTGGCAGGCTGATCAGCTCTGCCAAGATGGCAGTGTGCGGGCCAGCTCCCGGTCCCATCCTCGCCGGTCGCAAGCCAGGCCCGTCTGTGTGCACGCGAGCTGTGGCTGGCAGCCCAGGCACGCGGGGCCGGAGAAAAGCCGCGGGGTGGAGTAGTACGCTCGAGCTAGAATCAGTCACGGAGGCGTAATGGTTGATTGAAAAGATTATTTACTTACACCGGAGATGGTCGCGGTGCAGGCTGGACAGTTTCCAGGTACAGCTCCGCTTCAATCCTCGTTGGAGGGCTCTAAAACTCGGTTCCCAGGATCCTCGGAGTGGTTCAGACTCCGTGGTTTCGATAACTGGGTTCTAGGGTAGGGATTCGTCTGGACTGTGATCGGTGACGGGGAGAGGCTAGAGGCCGTCGGTGAGTGGTGCCCCGGAGTTTGCTAGGCTCCGGGGGTTCGGCAATTGAAGCCTCTATCGCCTTCTTAAGAAAGACGCGCTGGGTTCGAAAGGACCCACAGCGCTTAGAGATCCTTCTCTCCCTCCATCTCTCTCTTTCTCTCCAACTTGGGCGGAAACCACTTTTCTGCACGCGGGTTCTCTATAACAACAGAACACTCCGTCGTGCAAAAGAGCTGCAATTCGGCGGGAACATAATTTAGCGGTGCCGAAGCGCACACAATCAAAAAATCCACAACTTTGGGTTGTGACAGGCAGCAACTATGGCATGAACAAAAGCAGAACTCTAGCAGTCTTGGGAACTTTACTGGCAGAAACGTAATCATCTATGGCCTTCCAGGTAGCTAAGGGTTAAGTGGGGGTTATAAACATGGACTTCAGGCACCTGAAGTCTGTCAGAGTCTCAGTTTAAGCACCTTACCATCTTCAGACTCTCCCAATATGAGGAAGAGGTTTCAAGGATGGCATCAAAAATTGTAGTGTGAAGAAAAATGTATCTGTGCTGGTCTGGATGCTGTAACTGGTTGTTACTTTTTTACATTAGAGAGTCTATACTTGAGGCACCTTGATAGGTATACCACCGTTAGCCACAGCCCAATGTCCATCCAACCTGCAAATGAATTGTATTGGGAGAACCCCCCCGCCCCCCCCAAAAACAAAAAACTAAACAAACAAACAAAAAAACAGCAAAAGAGGAGATATTGAGGGACTGTGAGGAAGTCTCTGAGGAAGGAGAGAGAGCGTCTCACAATGGCTGGGGTTTCTTAAGGGTGGAAAGCCAAAGGACGGAGAGGGACCCCTCTGTTACCAGGGAACTGGCAGAAAAGGGGTGGCCTTCCGTTACTCAGGAAATGGCAGAAATGGATGGGACAATGCAGAGGCAGCTGATGGAGATAATGTGCAGGCAAATAGAGCATGCTTTCTGATAATGATATTGAAACTGCTGCTCACCCACTGCTGCTGCACCAGCCTCAAGGTTCAACAGCTCCAGTTCTACAGAATTTTGAGGCTCTTCCTTTTTGGGGGCAGCAGGCCACTGCTAGAACCCCCTGCTGCAGATCCTTCCAGTCTGGCACCAAAAACATGATCCCTTCAAGTCACATGTGGAGTTGCTGCCATGGCATTCTAACCCCCAGACTCCTGCACATGTGGAGAGGCCAGTCACAGTGCCTGTTTGGCTTTCTGCATCAAGCCAGAAGTTCAAAGCTTGTGAACTGAAACCTTGTCTTTTCATTCAAACCCCTTCTGCTGCACAGCATTCACACATTTGTACTTCAAGAAAATGGAGCGGGGATTTTGTTTTTAAAATGTATTTTTTTAGCTTTGTGTAGTGGCTAATGTGTTCCTGTACAGAGGAAGACTGTTGTACACTGCTTGTGACCTCTACAAAGGATCTACAAAGCATGTCTAACAAAATTGATCATGTTGACAATCAGTCCCCTAAGATGGTGGGCCACAGGAGTGAAAATGACCAGCCACTGAGTGCTTAAGTTCCACAATATTAGAATTCATTGACCCACAAAAGAAACAAGCGAGACTTCACAAAGCAACATCCCACTGCTACTCAGGGAAGGAACCTTGGCTACTGCTACATTTCCTCCAGAAAAAATGTGTGCATACCATTCTAGGTAAAATAAAGGCATACAAAAGCACCTTACCCAATGCTGATGCATCCCCCACCCTGAATTCACATGAATCATTCTGTTTAAAAAATGGCTGTCTGGCACACTAGACAAATGTAGTATAGCAAAAGATACCCCATGTAGCCCAGCAGACTGTGGCAGGACAAGCAACTCAAAAGTGTAAAGGAAAGCATAGTTCCAAAATGATAAATACTTTGCATGAAGTTTTTGCACAAGGCGTTCCTGAGAATGTCTCCCGATTTGTCATTTAGGAGAGGATGTCTTTGGGTTGCTGAAAGCATCTTGAAATCTCCTGGATTTCTGCCCCCTTGTCCTTGGCGAGACTCAATCCTTTGTGCTCTCAGATGTTGTGAAGACCCAGCAGGCAGCTGCCCAGTTGGTGGCTGGCATTTACCTTCAGTTTCCAAAAGTTATGCTCCACTGTCATCCTGCTCCTGCTTTAAATGGTACTTAACAGATGCTTTTCTACAATCCATATGTCCAGTGAAAAGCTTCATCATCCTGATGGCAGAGGATGAGTGGGTTCTTACAGGCCTAACTGTCAATCTGTCCATATTAGTCTGGTAGCTACTGATCAGTAACAGTCAGGGTTGTGAGTTTTCAGATGGCGATGACAATATTCTTCTGAAAATAAAAGGAACTCTCATCTTGGTGTAATGCCTCTACAGTGCCAGGACAGGCTCTCCCTGGATGTGCAGGAAAGTGCCCTGTCATCTCAAAATTTGGCCTGTCATGTCTAATGAGCAGTCCTCTCAACTACCTGATGGTTATTGTGTGAGCCCAGAGAACCTGCTACACAAAGTAAATCCATTATGAGAAAGGTCTGTCCTAAAGTGACTATTCGACCTCATTCTTCTTGTTCATCCTGCTTCCCCCCCTCTACTCATTGCAGCTGTAGGGTGAAAGGGGTAGCTGTAGCTGCTGTTACAAAACCTGCAGCCAAACTTCTTGTAGTCAGTGTTTGGCCTGAAAAGTTGCAATCCTGTCAGTGGCAGGGACATACGTCTTTGGAAAGCCATTGTGTATTCTCATCTAGCAGAATCGCAGAGCAAAGGGTTTTTGGTTGGTGATGATGATGGTTGATGTAGAGTCTGAAAGTGGCTGACTACTCACACTTTCCCATATGATTCACTATTATAAGAGGAATTGTAGGACTTACAGAGATTGCCATCAGGTGTGGAACATAGTAGAAACTATCTGGAAGCTACCAGATATTTAATGATGTGCTGCCAGAACCTGGCAATACTGCAAAGGAGTGTGGTACACCTGTCCTGCACAGTGATAAGTGGAAATCTCCCCATGTGGAAGCAGTGATCCATAGTGAAGTAAGTGCTACCTGTTTGTTTGGATGAGGCTACTGATTTCCAGTTAGCACAGAGTAAATCTCATCACATGGACGAGCCCAGATTTTTAGTTCAATTGTGCATTAATCTTTTTTGGTATTGGAGTCATAGAAGAAATAAGTCTGGAAGGGGACCTCAAGAGGTCATCTACTCTAGCCCTGTACTCAAGGCAGAATCTTACTTGATTAAATCATTGGTCTCCTTAAGAATCGAAGTCTAAATATGCCTTGATCTAAAATTATGGTCAACCATTTGTGATGTATGTGGATGTGTATTTGTAAACTAGAAGCTAAGATGCAATAAATTGTCCGACTTCCATCTTGTTTGCTAAAACAATTCCTGCAAAGCTATGTATACACAAAAATACTGATTGATTTAGAAAAAATATCAGGGGTGTGTTAACAAACAAAAAAGAAATACCAAAGGGCACTGGTAGATGTAGAGAAAAAAAGGCTTTACTGGAAGAAGCGGTGTGTTAGGTCAGCTCGGCTCTGCAGTGTCTGTATAGGTTGGGCACTTGTCTCTAAAGCTGATTCAATCAGCTATTAGATAGAAGTGCCAAAAAAGCCATGCTGAAGCACTTGATCTATACAGATGTTGGGCCAGCTGGGTTCCACTAATGTGATGCCTCTTATGGGCATGTGCTGGGTTTGGTGCAGGAGTGTGTGGGGTTTAAAGTAAAGTGTTGAGGTTTCTTTGTTTTGTTTTTGTGTTTTACATCAGTAAGCAGCCAAAATGCCACAACTCCTCAGTTTTCACAACAGAGATAATCTTTCTTTTCACTCGGTATCTCTCAAACTTGATTGTTTGGGTCTGTAAAAAACAAAACAAAACAAAAACAAAACAAAAAACCCAACACACAGGGTGATTCAGAGGAGTTGGGATGTATTCTATTACAACAGCACTTCAAATTAAAGCCAGGGAAACAAGATCAAGCGACCTCTTCATAGTAATTGGAATGTGGCTTGTGTAAAATACCTGCGTTCCTATAACGTGTCCATCTGGCATCTGTTATCATGGCTTGATGAGCAGGGATGGATTTCCTTAGAGAAACCCGACCCAATTAAAATGAAGAAATTTTATTTCATCAGATTTCCAAGCTGAATGCCTTCATGTACTCTACAATTTTCCCAGTGAAGTGGTAAATGGAACCAAAGAGAGACTGTGCTGGTATTTATGCACTCTCAGACAACGTGCTCCTGTATGTTGGACAGTGTCTGAAATAGCTAAAATTAATTCAGTGCATCTAAAGTACCTGTTTCACAGATAAGCACATAATGCTTCATGGTTCTAGCTACAGAGAATCGACCTTTGGGGCATTTGAGAAGTTGGCTGCTATACCTCAAAATTAGGAGAGTGGAGATTTATGCACTACCACTACCAGAAGCAAGGTAATGAAATGTATGGTGGTATGAAGTAACCTGATACAATTCAGGTGTGCACACTATTGTTTCTTTGTTCATATATGAAATTTAAAGGCACTTAAAGCTGTAAAGTACTGCAAGGTAAATGTTCTGAGAGAACAGTACCTTTTGGTTACATCATCTGTTCACTTCTAGCCATTTGTATCCTGTTCATTGTGGTTGGTATATCTGCTATCTTGAATACTTATTCATTTATATGCTTTATAGATCCTGTACCATTTTACTTCTACAAAGTTTAACAAGCAACAAAGTTGTATGAGACTGTACTGGAATTGGGATAAATTGCTATTTTTCTTCACATCTTCCAAATTTCCTATAAGTAAGGGATTTCCAAAGCAGAAAGCCCTTGTGAAGATGTTGATTGGTTGGTTGTTTTTCTGTGTTAAATTCACACGTAGAGAGAAATGTTTGTTTTATATACCTCTGCAGTAATAATTTAGTTAAAAAAAAAATTGTAAACTGTTCAGGGGTTGGCCACTGTCAGTTTTTTGGGGTTTGATTTCCTACTTTCAGATGGTAAGTGCATAGTTGTTTTATTAAAAGTAACATCTTCATTCAAATTATGGTATTTTTCCCATTCAGCATGGGAGGAGGGGGTAGCCCCTTTCTTGAATTTGAGTACAAGGTGGGGAGCAGGCAAGTGGATGCTTTGGCTTCAGCTCTGACACTGACCCAGGCTTGGGGTCAGTCAGAGCTGCAGCCACTGCTCTCCCCCACCACCCTGCTGCCTGTCATCTCAAGTCGCAGCTCCAGCTTTGTTTGCAGCTCCAGCCCTGGTGCTGGGGCCTGGCCGAGGCTGGGGATGGGGCAAGAGCTACTGCTGCTGCAGCCACTGCTACTTGGTCAGGCAGGGGCCAGTGACACTAGATGCTCTATGCCTAGGGCTAGAATAGGACTGGAGCCAGATCTGCAACTGAGGGTAAGTGGTGGCAGAGGGCTCAGGCATTGGGGAGAGCAAGTGCCAAGGGGGTGCAGGTGGCAGAGGGGCCAATTGTGGAGTAAACAGGGAGCAGGCTGCTTGACTCCACTGCCTGCCCTCTGCCGCTGCTTTTCCCACTACAGCAGTGAGGGGTACAAATTTAAGATGACTCTTCACTGGTTAGATACTATACATGGATAATAGAGGTCCATATTGTATTGGCACCAATAAAAAGAAAATTGACAGTATCGGTAATTGGCTTTTTTTGGCTGATGTGGCTGATTAATGTTGCCAATAAATGCCACGTGTGCGTATTCAGCCACAGCATGTGTGCAGCCAGCCCAGCAACTTGGAAAGCAGCATACGGCTGGTAAGCCGGGGGGGGGACAAGGGGCATAGGGGTGCAGATTGAGACCCCTGTGGTGAGGGAGGGAAAGGGGCTGGGGCAGGCACTGCCTAGCTGGGGCGGGGCACGGGACTGAGCCTCAAGAGGCTCGTCCGGGGAGGGGGGGGCAGATCCCACTGCTACGCACACCCGAGAGGAGCCATGGGGAAGGGGGGGGGTATGTGCCCCCTGATCTGTGTGTGGAGCAAGGGTGGGCTGCTGCTGTGGGCTGGGGCCAGGGGCAACACCAGGCTCTTCCTAGTGGTGGGGCTGGACCAGGTCTGTGCTTGGAGCAGGCAGCGGCAGCACTGGGAGGGGGGCTATGGGGTAGCTACAGTGAATTCTGGGGTGGCTTCAGCCCACCCTATAGCCTCTACAATGCTGCCGCCCACCCTAAGTGCAGCCCTGACCGAACTCCCCTCCTTCTTCCCCTTACCCCCATCAGGAAGAGCCCAGTGCCAGTCCAGAGTGGCAGTCTACCTTCACCCCATGCACAGATCCAGGGGGGCACACACCCCCATGGCTCCCCTGGGGTGTATTTTCAGATGGTAAATGCATAGTTATTTTATTAAAAGTAACATATTTATTCAAATTACTGTATTTTTCCTGTTCAGCATGAGCAGCGCCTGCTCCAGCCCCAGCTCCACTTGCACCCTCACTGCAGGGGCCACAATCTGCCCCCACCCCATGCCCCTTCTCTCCCACCCCCTCTACCTCTTCCCCCACAACATACTTACCAGCTGGACACAGCTCTCCAAGCTGCAGGGCTTCATATCAGCAATTGGCATTGGCCAATAATGGCTTGTTAATAATTAGCCATTGGTATCAGCCCAAAAAAATCTTTATCAGTGCACCCCTAATGGATAATTATAACAAATTTATAAATTTTCCATGTATAGAATCTATATATTTTGTGGTCCTCTTAAATTTGAAACTGTTGGATTTGAGTAAGTACAGTAAGTATTTATGTGGGAAAGTCTTTTTTCATTGTTAAATGGCACGTCTTCAGTGATTTGTTTAATCTAAAATAAATAAAAGATGGCATCTAATTTCCTGTTGCAGGCTTGAACCTGTTGCATGCGCCTCTGAAAGTTCAGAAGAGTTAGAAGAACGAGGAGACAATACAGTTGAAAATGAGGAAGAATCAGTACCTGAAGATGAGGACACATCGTTAATGGAAACAGAAGAGTTACGTACGTCACCATCTGAGAAACAAGATGAGAAGCAGGTAAATTCTGAGTGTACCTGTAGATGTGCTGGGTGTCTGCACCGACATGCTGTAATGCTTGATTAATTGAGTCTACTGGAGTGTGGTAATTACTGCGCTCCACCAGCCTCCTGCATCTTGTGTATCAGTGTCCCTGCGCTTCAAAATGGTGGCAGGGGTGCTTGAACTAGTGCTCCTTGAACAAGCTTTCATTCAAGTGGCCGCCCCTGCCACCATTTTGAATCATGAGGACACTGGTGCATGAGATGCTCTGGGCGCTTTGATTAGAGCAGCTCTCAGAGCTGGTTTAATTTTAAAGTGCCTCCTCTCCTCCAACCCCCAGAGCACATGTGGAGCAAGTGTCCTGAAATTGGTTGGATGAGACCCAGATGGTGATGGTGACTGAGGAACCTTTTCTTTCCATTTACATCTGAGCAAGAGCTAACCATTTTTTCTGTTAAATGTGCTCCTCACTGCCATGACCCATGCTTGTATCTCCTTTTATAAAGGATTATTGCAAGCACAATTTAAAGCTGAAGCTGATACAGAATTAGAATTGGGGGAAATTTTCCTTGATTCTTACTGTGACCATTAGGGCCCATAAGATCTTCTGTAAGGTGAATCTCCCCTTGCCCCCAGCTTACCTTCCCAATTGCTGTTTGAATGTCACAAAGACGTTGGAGCAGAGATGAGAATCTGATCCTATATCCCTAAGGAAAATGTGACCCTTTCCAGGAACTGGTGGTTTGTGGTGTAATTATGATTCCTGTCAATTTTAAGCATGTTTTGCCAAAATATTAAAAGCTTAACTATTATAAATATACCTATTTCATTAATAAAAGTTTTAAAAATTAAACATAAAAGCTATGTCAGTGTATAAGTAGAATCTTTTATGCTGTGTCTGTGTCAAAAGTTTGGCCCTCGACCTTTGTTATGGTGGGTATGTCCACATTGTAACTCAAAGGTCTGTTTGCAGCTTGTAGAGACATACCTGAACTAGGTTTAAACTTCCATCAACAACTACATAGCCTTGGCATAGAAGGTCCAGCATGGACTATGAAACCTGGACCATAGATAAATATCTAGTTTATACTGAACTTCATGCCACTATAGATACAATACTACCAATATCCAAGCTAACTTGGGTATCTTTTTACAAGCTGCATTCACACTTTTTGGATTGCACTGTAGACATACCTGTTGATGTTCTAGTGCAGGGGTTTTCCACCTTTTTGGATCAGTGTATCCCTGGTGGCTGGACATGGAGCAGTGTATCCCCGGCAGCTGGATGCGGAGCAGGGAGGGGATGCGGGGGCTGGCACGCAGCCAAACATGGAGTGGGGGCAGCCACTGCACGCGAGCTTCTCCCATGCCCGGTTGGGTGGGTGGTGCCTGTGTGGTAGTGCGGGATGGTGCATGGCAGGGCTCCATCCCCACCCACCCGTACTCCCTAGAGCCTTCTCAAGTACCCCTGGGGGTATGCGTACCCCTGGTTGACAACCCCTGTTGTAGTGCATTGGCTTGACTTCATGAATGTTATTTTAGGAAACACCATTGGAACCACTCAATGGTGAGCTAACAGAAGAATCCATCAAGACATCCCTTATGGCCGAAGAAGAAAATGCTAATGAAGTTCTAGATGGTGAATCAAAACTGCAGTCTGACAGTCCAGAAGAAGAATCTTTAACTGTGTTTGTTCCGTTAATCCTGGATTCTTCTGCAAAATCTTCTGAAGACACTGCATCAGATAAGGTGAAGTAAATGCAACATAATATTTTTAAATGTCTTTATACAACGTATACACCTTGCTTATTTCTCTAACTAAATAGATACAGTGTATGAAGATTGTGAATAACTTGCAAGAGCAGTTATCAGACCAGATGACAAAGGTCCATAAACAGAACAAAGTGAGACCGCTTTCAGCATTAAGACAGACAAGCCAGACAGGAATAAAAACAAAATTATTTATACATGTTTCTGATTATCCCTTATCCCTTTTTCAGAGGTACCTCTTGGCATCCAACACATTTGATTCAAATTGCAACTTTATATATAAATTATTTTTAAAATTGTTACTAATTTTTTTGCTAGCATTCAGTAGGAAGTAAGTCAGTATCCATTATAATTAAGGAAAAGAGGCTTTGGTTCAGTTTTTTCTAGCAATGCTCAAATACTAGGAAAATGGTATGATTAAAAACAAAACAAAACCCCCTCTATTATGGTTCATTAATTTCTGCTCAATCATTAGATTTTTATAAAATGAATGGGTAAGAATAAAATATATAAATAAAGACGGCAATTATTTACTGGTAAAATACACAAACCAGTGAACTATAAAGACCTATGCCATAAGAACTATGGGCTTAAGGGCACAGGTAATATTACAGCCAACAGAATGATAATTATTGGAATGTCAGATATTCGTATTTCTTGAGCATTCATTTCAAAATATTCCCCTTGTACCTCAGGAATCCTTTGAATTTATTATTATTCTAAGTAAGAAAAATTAGGGACAACATCTCTAATTCAGAACCCAGGCCCAAGTGAAGGAGAGGAGAGAATTAGATGAACATTGCCCACTCCTGTGAACTGCTCAGTGATTCAACTGCCTTTTGAAATGGCTCTAGGTTCAAAAGTAGTTGGTACCTTACATCTTAAAAGCCTGAGTTGTTCCACTGATTTCAATGTTTGACCTTCCCCCAGGTTTTGAATGCAATAGATTCAGAAATACTGCCAGAAGAAAGCACGTCTGTGGGAAAAGAGGGAAGTGAAGAAGAGCAACAAGAAGTTGAAAGGAAGAAATCATCTGTTGAAAGTGCAAACACTGTTACTTCAGCATCAAAGGAAGAACCATCAGACAATGGCCTTCCAAACTCTGTGATAACTGAACCACCAGAAGAATCCGTTTCTGAAAATGTGTCGCCCAAAACCACTTCTTCGTTGGAAGAGCAAAATGAGGAAGTAGGGCGCGACTCCCAGGAGGCCCCTGTTGTCCTTGGTCAGAGTTCTTTGATAGTGGTTGAACTTGAGGATGTCTCATTCCAGCAACATTCAGAAGGGCAAAAAAACCAATCAGAAGAGCAGTCTGAAGAGTCTGCTGAGCAGATGGATCAGTATACACAGACAGCAGCAGAGAGAACTGCTGACAGCAGCTCAGAAGAAGCAGAAATTGAAGTACCAATAGTAGATCGAAGGAACTTGCGAAGAAAGGCCAAAGGATACAAAGGGCCACCCAAGAAGAAAGGAAAACCAGCTTAAAATGAAGTATTATTTAATCCACCTATTTGTAAGGAAGTTATTTTGTTTGAAATGATAGGGTATTATTTAACCATGTGGGAGACAGGATACACACACATTTAAAAAATTGGGTTGGATTTCCCTTCGGGATTCACCACCTTTCCTTAACTTCTCTTGAATTTTTAACCACTACATGTTGAGCTTCATCAGGGTATGAAAGTAAATGGCCAGTCTCCTCCTTTTATAAAGGATAAATACTGAATAAACATAAAACTGTGTTAATAAAGCAACAACTTGCCTTTAAAAGCTTTTTTTGTAAGAACTGTGAGCAGTGAGATTCTGGCCCCAGCAAAATTATTGGGAGTTTTTTCCATTGACTTCAGGAAGCCCAGAATTTTACCTTGATGTTTATAAAATTGCATTTGCTACCTGAAAAGATTAACAGGACAGGAGGGGAAATACCATATGTACTAACAGAGAATATAGTAAACAAAAGTAACCTGGCACAATTATGGATCTCAAAATGAGTGCATATACAGGACCTACCCATGGAACTTGATAGCCCCAAAATAGCATGAACAGTACTAATCATTTTTAATAATTTTTTTTAGGTGAGCTCAACTTTTCCATCCCTAATTCCAGACCACTAATTTGATAATTATTTGAAAGATGGCAGCTAAGTCACTGATATGAAGCCCAACCAAAACAAAGTCTCGTATTGTGCGCTGTGGTAATGTAGCTCAATAATGAAGCTTTTCAGTTGAGTTTTAATGATGTTTATATGATAAACTACAAGTTTCCCAATGTATGTTTGCTAAGGATTAGTTTTGCAGCATCGTGTGTGTGTGTGGTTATACCCCCACAGTTACAGAACTATTTGACCTCCTTCCCAGCTACGTACATGTGCTGAATAGATTCTTGATCACTTATTTGTGTGCCATGTTACAGAAAATAAGTTGTGAATTTTTGTTTAAAGTGGGCTGAATGGGAGTGGCACTACACATTTTCCACATAGTGGATATGTTTGGCAGCTGTTAAAAGTTGTACCTTCAGATGTTGACTCCTGTGAGCCCATAATTTTGACACATTATTGTTTTAACCTCAAAGTTTAGTGAGGGCTGCAGCAAATGTCTTTGAGGCCAAATCTTTTGTCTTCATATAGCTACCAGGAAATTGTGAAAAAACAGTAGTGCCCTTAACTCCAATATAAGTCTAGGGATAAAGGTTTTCCAGTTTCATAGTTTCTTGAGAGGGAACCAAGCATGTAGTATTAAGACAGACAAGGCAGTCAGGGAAAAAAAACCAAGATAATTTATATACGTCTCTCTCACTATCCTTCATTATTCCCTTTTTCAGAGGTACCTCTTGGCATCCAACAATTTGATTCAAATTGCAACTTTATATATCAGCTATTTTTAAAATTGCCATTTATTTTTTTCCAGTAATGAAGCTCCTTTGAATAATGGATAAAAACTCAGGAATAAATAAGAATAGTGGTGTGTGCATGGAAAGGAAAAAAATGGTACTTGGCTACACAAAGGTCCAAAAAGGTCTCAAACAAAGGTAACTATTTCTTTTAGGATTTATAAATAAAAGGTTCACTTGAATAACTTTAACAGTCTTTTTTAATTTTTATCCTCTGAAACAATTGTAAGAATCTGTCTTGATTTTATGGCTGTACAGTTTAACTTTTTAGATATTTTCTTATCTCTTACTTCAGCTGGTGAAACACCACTATCTTCTTTTTAATCTGTTTTGACTCACTTTAAAAGAGTGCAGGTTTTTAGCAGGGTGTATTGCTTGACTTCTGGGTGTGGGGTGCATGGAATCATTGAGTTTAATTTGGATTTTTTTGGAATGTTGCACTTTGTTGTAACTTTTCCTGTCAGTGTACAGTTGTTGTATATTAACTTTGTGGATGAGAAGTGTAAACAGAACTTTCCATGATTATTTGTAAATAAATACATTCAAGTGAACCTTCAGCATTTCTAAAACCAATTAAACATTTTCTATAAAGCACATAGCAAGAACCTTCAATTATGTATACTGTGGCTTCCCTTTTAGTGCTAAGATGTGTTGTAAAAATAGGCAAAGTGGTGGTTGGAAAATGTTACATTTTTGTTGCATCACCAAGGGTTGGACTACTTAAGGGCTGGTGGGGTCAGACTAAAGAGATGGTTTTCACAAATAGTAAACTTTTAACAAGCAGAAGACAGAGCTGCAAGGAATTAAATGTTGTTAAACAGTAATAGTCTTATGAGTACATCAGCTGATACAAAAGTATCTACTTTAATTAAAAGTCACTTTTATAAAAATAATTATAATTGGGTCCTAACTCTTTCAGTTATTTCTAGATTGTCTAGTGCTCAGCAGTTTTTCAGATTACATATGCTGTGTATACTGTTATTTTGTATAAGTAAAGTCAGTACGCTTAATTTGGTTCCTTCCTTTCTCCACTTTCTTATGGCTACTACATATCTGGCTTTTACATTAGGATATCCTCTTTTAGACATCTCCCGATTTTTTTTTTTTTTTAAATTCGGAAAAAAAAATGTAGTAATGCTATTGGAACCAATTGCAGCTTCCACTGAAGTCTACTGGAATTCTACTATTGATTTCAGTTGTGGCAAGAGACAAGATCTAGATGCTGAATCTGATCTCGCTTAAACTGGTTTAAACTCTGAGTACCTCACCCAAAATGCTACTACATTGGTATTTCAACCAGTATAACTGAGATGAGATGAATAATAGCCTGATTGTTTGAAAAAACAAAACATAGGCAACAAATGGATAAGTAGGAATTTGTACAGCCATTCTGCTACTACCCGATGACCCTTTTGTCTAATAAGATTGTACCAATAATTTTGAACCAATTAGTGCAGTTACTTCTGCAAAGAAATTATTTTGGTGTTGACCCCCCTGCAGCTAATATTATCTGGGTACTGAAAAAAAAGATGAATGTGGTGCAGAAAATTGCATCACAGTCTATACCTTCTGCTTGTTAAAGCAAGGAGAATGTCTCTGAGTTGACAACAAATTAGGTCAATGAAGAGTTTAAATTGGAGAAATTAGCCTTTTTTAGGCGTGGACAATATACTTCTTGTTGTCTAACTTGCTTATTAGCATTGTACTATTACACAATTTTTAAGGTCTTACTGCACCAGCAATCAATAATTAAAACATTGTATGACTTTATACAGTTTGTACCAAATGTTATTAAAACATCCTGTGGAACAATGCCTGTAGAATTAAAGCAAGCAGTATTATTCTAATTTTTGTTTAGTCTAGGAATAGAGCTTATAGAACATTAAATTGTGGTCTCAGCTCACACTTGGATGATAAATGGTTTCATATTTGAACCTGTTTGTTCAAATGTCTTTAATGTATTGTTTGTTAATCAGGAATTACTTTGCCTCTTGCATTCTTTCCTGTTTAATGACTTTTTCCCATTTCGTGCAGAATTCTTGTTTGCCGTTTTCATGCTTTTTTGAATTCATCACATGAAAAGGTTTTTCATATCTTCAGAAATGCTTTTAACTCTTTCAAATGCTGCTCGCTTATCCCTTACCATTTGCTGTTTTCTGCACCATCACACTTCCTGTTACACATATGCAAGCAATAAATAGTCCATGTATTGGCTTCTATGCTCCATTCTAAGTGATGGCATTTTCAAATTTTATTTCCAATAAGATGTGTTAAATTTATTTTCTGAAGTGTGCTGTTAGGTGTTTTATAAACTTACTTGTACTATGTTTATAAATCTTATGGAAAATGTGTTGCTATTCTAATTACTGTGTTAAGTCTTGTTATAGTATTTTTGTTTTTCCTTTTTAGTATTGTCTTGCTTTTTGAAATGTTTCAAAGTAGTAATTAAACTTATATTTTGTGAGGTTTTTTTCTTTACTTGTTTCAGTACTCGAGTGCCCTCTGCTAAACAATAAATATTTTCATGATTAGATTGGTCCACTGGGCATTATGCAGCTAACTGTAGTCGTGTTTATAGTACAGCAACTGGTTATATTTGCTTTAGAGGTGGTGGGTCTTACCTGTGGGAACTCCAATTACATAAAAAACATGCTTATCTAATTGTTGATGGCATCCTGTATGTGAAGATTTAAAAACCCACTCATCTGAAATGCTAGTGATAAGGCCTGGGACCAGGTATACATCTTCATAAAATAGCTTTTTAAAAAGAAATTTGCTTATAGTCATCATTATGTTCAAACCAGTCATGTCACTTTGTTCTTTCGTTGCATGAACAAAGTTTGCTAGAAATTTGTTTACAATTCAGAAACCTGGTGTTGGGTAATACACTGGACTGGTAAGATTCCCCGCCCCCCCCAAAAGACCAGAACAACTTTTTCAGAAAAATGAAGTTAAGCCTGTCAGTGCAAGAGAGAACTTTGCACAACAGCCTTTGTAATTTAAAACATTTCAGTTTGCTTGTTGTTTCAGGGTTAAGCATTGGTATTTCTATTGGGCTGAGATTATCCCTTGCCTGCAAAAAATAACAATTTCAGGTTGGACATACCTCTTTGAGAGTGGGATTGTAAACTAATGGAATTGAAGTATGTGTGCATGTTTGCAGGGTTGTGGCATTTTTTCACTTTGTACTCCAGAAGGTTTAGCTTCACCATTATCACAGTGCTGGAAATGGTAACTATTTAAGTTATATGCAGTGGTACATGGCAAGTATGCCTGATAGTCCTTTTTTTCATAAGTACCTCTGCTTTTATACTTTAAGTGATAGATAAGGCATATAACTGTGGAGAACATGAGGTACAGACTGAAAAGCCAAAGGTGTTATCATGTGTATCTGGTCATGTATCTTACTGCTTATGGTTGTTTCCTACAGTGCTTTCTATTCAACACAGATTCTTTAAGCAGGAAGAAGGATCTGCATGTAACTTCAGTTTTTACCTCCTAGTCCAGTGGTTCTCAACTGGAATGCTATACAGTGTTTAGTGTGCAAACATGATTTGCAAGATAAACCCAGAGGTTTCATATAGAAATCCATGCATCACAAACACTGACCTGTAGTGGTTTTTCTGAGTTCTTTATAAAAGAACTGTTAGTTTTCATTCATTTTTTGATGATGGAAAAAAACAAGAGCTGGTATTTTCTGAGGGGCACCAAGTCTAAACAAAGATGAGAATCATCATCCTAGCCCAAACCTGATTTGAAGTTCTATTAAATGATCTTCAGTCAAAGCATTTCAACTCTGACAAAAACACAAAGTTACTTAATGATTTATTCCAAAACTAGTTGTAGTCTAGACCAGTGGTTCCCAACCCCCAGGCCACGAAGGGTAGGCTGCCAATCTGCAGGAGCGTTGGCTGCCAGATTGGAAATCTGGAACTGACCGGCATATTGCAGCAGGCAGCCATCCCTTCTTTATACACAGTTGGCTGCCGCTTTGCGGTATGCCAGTGCATGGTCTAAAAAGGTTGGGAACCACTGGTTTAGATCATTACTTATGATCCTTTCTCCAGAGAACCAGCTCCTAGTAATAGAAAAACAACCTTTTGCAAATATCTTGAAGAGGGATAATGCTCTAGCTATAATTCTGACCTGAGCCATGTGAGAATAGATTGCACTCCTTTCCTTCTCCAGAATACCCATGGAATATGGCATGTACTACCCTGCTGATTTTGAGTTTCACCCTAACTGAGTTTATTGGAGAAGTGGTAATATGCTCCCTGTGCACACTGTAGTTCTTCCACAAACCATTATCCACAGTTGCCTAGCTATCATTGGTACTTCATCTGGACTCTTCCTGAAAACTGTAGTCTGTTTTCTTCCCTTAAAGATCCTTTTAGCTTAGTACATGAACCTGTTGGATGTGGTATGTGGATAACTGTCTGCTAGGGCTGTGCAAAATTTCAGCAGCCATTTCATTTTGGAGGTGTTTCGGTGCCTGAAATACCAAATCTGAAACGAAAAGGAAGGCTCTGAAACTAAACGAAACCATCCAAAACATTTTGGGAATGTTTCGGAGGCACCCCCTGGGAAGAGTCCCCTGCAGCCCTCCTTTTAAAGTACTGGGGGGGGGCTGGGGCCGAGCAGCCATGGGGGTTTCTCTTGCAGCTCCTCCTGCCCAGAGAGGCAGGCACAGCCAAAGGAGCCGTGGGAGAATCTGCAGCTGCCCAGCCGTGCCTGCTTCTCCCCAGCCGAGCTGAAATTTTGAATCAGTGCTGAAACAGCGCTGAGACTCTGAAACTGTATCTGCTGAATTGAAATGGAACAGCGATCCAAAACACTGAAACGAATCACTGGCTTCCAACACAGCCAAATCCAAAATGAAACAGGGCCGTTTTGCACAGCCCTACTGTCTGCCCCTTATTTCCCAGTGGCAAGATCACCACTCAGATTTCAATTATTTTCCAGATTACACTTGCAATTCTCAAGTCACCTATTGGAGAAAAAACAATTACCAGTTTCAGTTAATTACAGAAACCTGAAAAAATAAATTTAGAACAAACTGACAACCCAAAACAGAAAAACTGAGAATTTATTCTGGCATTGGTCAATGGACCCATCATCATCATCATCAAGCTTTCATAGTTGTTTCATAGTTTCAAACACTTAAGTTGTTTAGCATCCTCTCTCTTCATGGGTTCAATGAATTCTTGTTCATTTAGAAGCTCTAAAGCTTTTTCAGATGGTCCTACCTACACCTTTACAAGAGTCTGGGTACAGTATTTATTGTCTGAAATGCCACTCAGACAAGCAGAAGTGCATTGATGCATCCGTCATTTTCTGGGTTGTTGGTTACTTGTGCATATTTCCCTAAAGGGGACAAAAAGGGGATTGGGAGTGAAGTTAAATCACATTGTTTTCCAATAGCTCCTGTTCCAACAGAAAATTATACACCATGAAATGTGGTAAGTTAACTCAGCCTTGGTTTAAAAGTTAGGAAAGTTAGGATTTTCATAGGCACAGTGTATAACCCATGGCTGGGCTTGGCTGGTGCAGCCCATCCCCTGTGAGCAGTGCTGCCTGAGCTGCACCAGCTGAGCCCCGAGCTCAGCCCTATCTGCTGTGAGTGGCATGGCTGAGCACCAAGCCCAGCCTCATCCCCTGCAAGTGTCACTGGGCTTAGTGCTTGGCAGTGCTGCTCGCAGCAGACAGGGCTGGGCTTGGCACTCAAGCTGGCATGGCTCCATCCCCTGCAAGCCTGGTGATTGTTGCAGGGGATGGGGCTGCGCCAACTGGCCCTAGCAGGCAGCATGTTCCCAGCTGAGCACTGAGCTCAGCCCCATTCCCCATTCTCTGTGAGTGGTACCAGGCTTGGCACTTAGCTGGGGATGTGCTGCTCACAGGGGCTGGGGCTGGGCTTGGCTGGCACAGCACAGCCCCATCCCCTAGGGCTGAGCAGCATTGCTCATATCTCCTGCAAGCAGTGCTGCCAAGCCCGATGCTGCTCAAACTGAACGAGGCTGGGCTCAGGACTCAGCGGTGCCACTCCCAGTGGATGGGGCCAGGCTCAGTGCTTGGCTTGTGTGTTGCTCATAGGGGATGGGGCAATGCCTGGGCTGTGCTAGCTGAGCACAGAGCCTGGTGCCACTTGCAGGAGAAGGTGGTACAGTGTATAAGTTGAGGTTACATTCTCAGAGGCCAAAATTGGGCTGCAAACCCAATTTATACACCTATAAATACAGTATGTTTGAGCATCTTAATCTGTCAAAGTCCTCTCTACAAACATTCCATTCTAGTCTAAGACTTTCCCAGCTGGTGTGCGGTCACAAATTAACAGGTGTACCACAGAATTTTGCCATGGCAATGAGCTACAATAAGCGCAGAAGTGTGGGGCTGGGGAATGCCTTAACAGGTGTGTTACAGAAAATGTGTTAATGTAAGTGTGCCTTGGGCTGGAAAAGGTTGAGAAACACTGGGCTAAGAGACTCCTGCTGTAAGACACTATTTATGCTAAAACTGCTGTTTGATCGTGTTAGGCATTGATCTTCAAATTATATTTTTCCAGTTTACTTAGCAGCACCCATCCAAATTCTAGAACAGTAATTAGACCCTTGGAACACCTATTTTAATCTCACTGAAAAAAACAGGATCTTCTCTCACCTACCAGTTCTGCCTCGTTTATAACAACTTCATAACCTACTGCAGTCATATAAAGACTTGTACAAAGGCTTAGCTTTATCCACTTTGAGTTAGTTGTACTGATTTCAGTGGAACTCTTGTGTCAAATTATTCACATGCTTAACTGTAGAAATGAGACTTTGTCAATGACACACAGCTAAGGAAGCAACCCAGAACTTAGGTCCAAGAAAGAAAGATTTTAAATATTTTACATAAAAAGTACAATTAAATATGCATTTACTGCATTGCTAACATTGAAGCCATAAGCTTGAAGTGCCAATTTATTTAAAACTAACGTGCTTATAAGACAGATTTCAGAATCGATACTTATTAGAAATGTACATCTATGATTGTTGTTCTTTTGCAGTTGCCAAAGGGTATTTGATGATAGATGGGGAAGCGGCCTGCTTTTGGGCCTCTCAATCAAAGACGGCAAGCTTTTTCCTTGCCCTTTATTCTTCTTCTTAAGATTCAAGACCATTTATACAATGTAGCTGATCGCTACTGGCTGGATACTTACCCCAGATAACTTTGCCACCTTGTGTCACAAGACCAAGCTCACTCACATTCACCTCTATGACTGTACCTTTGGTAATTACACCCAAAGTTGTGTACAGAGGAGAAGAGGGATTTTTCTTTACACCAAGGATAGGCAGGCAAAAGGTAGCTTTAAGTTCAGGATGAGTTACGTGAGCCTTCTTGAAACGTAAACCCTGCGACAAACAAACATTAGAGTGGTTTAGTGCCACACAAAATTCTTAAAGCTGTTGCTAAAAAGTTAAGATCCAGTCAAATCACATTTATTTCCCTAACCTTTTCTATTTCCAGGTATTACTGAAAAATAGTGAAATGAGCTGTAAACTAAAACAAAAAATCACCTATTTTAAGATACCAGATTTGTTAAATTGTGATAAAATAATCCGATACAAATTCTTGGGGGTGATATAAATGCATCACTTCAGATGCCAGCATATCTCCTTTTAAATTGGCATAGGGAGAAAGCAAAAAGTATTCTGCAGGCTGGAAAGAACCTCACCAGGTCATCTAGTCCAGCCTCCTACTCATGGCAGGATCATCCCTGGCTAAACCATCCCACTCAAGTACCTGTCCAGTCTACTCTTGATAATTTCCAGGGCTGGAGATTCCACTACTTCTCTAGGTAGCCTGTTCCAGTACTTAACCACCCTCCCAGTCAAA
Organism: Alligator sinensis; assembly: GCF_000455745.1. Classification (NCBI taxonomy): domain Eukaryota; kingdom Metazoa; phylum Chordata; order Crocodylia; family Alligatoridae; genus Alligator; species Alligator sinensis. The sequence goes on along the minus strand of NW_005842755.1, from coordinate 235,486 downwards.
GAGTTCCTCCTAACCTCCAACCTAAATTTCCTCTGCTTGTAGCCCACCAGTTCCCTGACCTTGTTAAAGTCTGCTTTTCTGAAGTGCAGTGTCCTCATTCTGTTGATCATCTTATGATCTTGATCACAGTCATTTTGTGGTCACTATCACCCAAGTTACCTTCCATCCTCACACATTGTCAACCAGTTACTTCTGGTTTTGTGAGCAGCAAGTTGAGACAAGCTTCTCCCTAATTATACAGCATGTCCAAAGATGTCAGAGCTCTTTAGAAGGTATTTAGCTCTTTAGGCAGGTATTTTTAACCCCATTTTATACCTAGTGGGAGGTGGGGAATGACCTGCCTTAAAAGTACCCGAGCAGGCCAGTGGCAGAACTAGGAAGAGAGACCAGGTGGACCGTCTCTTAAAATCAGCCACATATATAGAGACAAATGGCCTCCTTTTAGCATTCTCAAGCATCTCCTCACATAGCAATTTCAAAGCTTCTTTCTTAACCTTCCTCTAGCTTCATACATTGCCAGGTAAGAGTTTAGAATACAGATTCTCAGACAGTGTCACAAAATCCACACAATGTTTTCACTGTGAGGTACGCACACATGATTCACAAGATAAACCTTGAGATTTCAAATAAGAATTCATAGCATTAAAAACATTAAAGATGAGAAAAAGCTTTTATGATCAGCATTTATCAGAGGAAGGGAGAATGTAGATTGCCACAAACAATAACAGAAATGAGCCTGATATAGGACAGTTTTAGCTGTAGCTCTGAATTATCACAGAAGAGAAAGGGAAGTCTTAATAATGATAAATAGCATAGTGATTCAACACTACA
>NW_005842755.1:231556-234624 GCF_000455745.1 Alligator sinensis | reverse complement strand
CACCTATAAGTAACTTACCATTGGTCGAATAAATCGCTCATATTTAGGAGGTTTTCGAGTAAAGCCATCCCCAACAAAGCAGACTTTGGTAACCATCCTCTTCCAGGCCTTTTTTTTTCTCTTTCCTGTTCGGATCACTTTCAGAACTTCTGTTTCTCCCTGAGCACGAACTTTTGGCACAGGAACCTCCCATTTCCCCTACAAGAGATACCATGGTACCATTAGAGTTTGTGTTGGTAAGTGACAGAGGAGACACGAACACAATAAAATAAAGTTCTACTGAAAGGAAATTACAATCTCTCCCCTTTGTACATCTAAGTTGTACCGACTCCTAATACATAATACTTGTGTGCGTCATAGGAACTGAACTTTTGGAAATCCTTCCGACAAAACTACAGTTGGTATGGACAATATGTTCACAAGTCTAAATCAGCTGAATCTGATCAGTAAGCCAGTTTGATTTGCTGTTTGTTTTGTCTTTTGTTCTTTAAAAAAACCCAAACATATTGCCTTAATAAAATGTAGAAAAGAAAAGTAAGTGCTATCTAACACACTACTTATGAAAGCTAGTTACTGCATATGCTCACTTGCTATTTTCCAGACTTAAACATCTCTTAGCAATTTAAAAGTTGATATCAGATTTGCATAAAAGTGTTTAGATGTTGCTCACAGAGCGTAAAGAAACTGAGAATTAATACTAGAAAAAGCAAGAGTTGTTATCTAAGTGTCAGTATAATTACTTACGGCTTTCTCTTTTCGTTTCTGTTTGATCATATTAGAAAGGACTTTAGCCCGGGATTGGCCCTCTCTGTCCAGGAGGTATGCTGGCATAGCTCCTTCAGGGGTCTTCTCATCATTCTTTTGTTTGGTGTTTCTCTTTTCATGCATCTTAATGCTAGAAGGAAAATCAAGCAACTTTCAGAAAACATTGTCAAGGGATGCAGAGATACTTTTAAGGAGAAGCACACTATAAAACCACTGTCCTTTATATGTTGAACTATGTACTCAGAAATTGATTTCAGGGATTTAAAATGTGACTTATGTGGATAAGCTTGTTCTGCTAAAAAGCATGTATAATTAAGGATTAGTCTTAAACAATATTTGTATTTAAATTTGTTGATCTCATTTTGTTCAACCCCAGTTCTGAAGAATAACTTAATTCATAGCACAAAGCCAGCAAACGTTTACTTAAACGGATTGACTTCTTTATCGATAAATGTGCAGAAGACATGGAGACTCAGTTTCTAGGCATTATGAAGTAGTTCCTAGTGGTCTTAAAGGCAGTCTGTATTGCGTAATAGACTCCTGTTTGTTCCTCAAGGTTTCCCCTCGATCTTCACTTGTCTACTTTGCTCTTCATCCCCGATTCTACATTTTGCAGGAACACTAACAGTCAACCTGCAGATTGAACCCGACTCCTGTTCTTAGATGTGGAGATAGTGGTTAGGATTTGGTGCCAAATTGAAGCCAGAGTGAGCTTGTTTTGAAAAAGCAAATAAAAGACAGAGGAGTGTTCTTTACACAAACAGCAGGACAGTAACCAGTTACTCCAGCAGAAACAGCAAAACTGACTGTACTTGAGGTGTGCTATGAAATGGCCCCAGAGAATAAAACCCCTCAATCTTATTTCCTCAGTTGTGTTTAAGAAGCTAACAAAAGTTGTTTTAAGACTAGCACCATACCTTCTTAAGAGCCAAATAATGTAACTGCATGAAAGGTTGATGGTTTCCTACTCTATTCGAAGTACAGTGCTGTGCTTTTTCCTGTTACATATGAACTGCCATGTACTGGGTCAGACCATAGGTCCAGCTTGCCCAGTAGCCTGCACCATGCAGTGTTGTTAGACTTGGGGGCCTAGGCCCATATTCCCTGGCACATCAAATAGACCCGTATCGCACAGAGGAGACGGCGGATGATGAAGAGTGTGATTTGGGTCTGACCAGGGTTCCCCCACATTCATCTCTCATTTGCAACCTCCAGCACACAAGGGTTGTTAACCTATTCTACAAGGCAGCATCTGAACAGCTAGGCAAGCTATGGGAAAGGCCCTTAGGCAGATTCCCCGCTGCCTCTGTACTATCATTACTACCGGCTCTTAGAAGCAGGCCTGGGGCTTGTTACACCAAGCATGTCCAGCGCCCAGCATCCTGCTGCAGGCTTGGGGCGGGCAGGATTCAGCCCTGCCTCCACCCCAGAACAAGCGGGTGTTTTACTCCTGGGTTTTCAGCCCCGGGGCAGGCAGGGCCAGGCAGCTCGCGGGGGTGTTACGCACGTCTTTTTCATCTGGATCTTCTCGGCGTGGCGCTGCTTGTGGTAGAGTTTGGCTTTCAGCCCGATCAGCTTCTTGGCCTTCCTGGAGCGCTCGTGGGCCTCGCGGCCCTCCCGCTTCCTGCGCCGCTCATGGTGGTCGAGGCGGTAGCCGTAGCGCTTGCGGTGCAGCTCGATGTGCTCGTTCTGCGGCTGCAGGACACAGGCGACAGGTCAGGGGCCGCGACCAGGGGCTGCTCCGCTCCCTGCCCCGCACCCGCACCCACACCCTTCCCCGCTCCGCGAGCCGCCCCGGCCCTCGCGCTCACCATGCTGGCGGCGGCGGGGACAGCCCGCGCTCAGGTCTCGGCCGCGGGCAGCCCAGACCCGCACGCGGAAAGAAAAGGCCGCTCCAGCCACAAAACGGCTCCGGGTAGAGCTACTTCCGGCACGTTGCTTCTACCCTTCGGAAGCAGCCACCGTCGCCTCTGCTTCCGGCCTTTTTGTCCTCCTGGGGGTGGGAGCGGAAGGGGTGGCGGGGGAAGGATAATGGGAGGAAGCCGGGACCGGAGCTCGCGGCCGGCTCTGTTGCAGCAGCCGGAACCCAAGGGCTGTGGTGATGGGGCTGCCCGGAAAGGAGAGAAGGACGCGCGGAGGAAGCGGAAGTGGTGGGGAGGTAGAGGCAGGTCGTTTCCGTTTCCGCCTGCTCCTGCGTGGGCGCAGCTCCTTGCTGCGTGAGGGGGCGCGCGGCTCCGCGGTGGGTGACCCGGGCAGGGGGGCGCCCAGGCCTCCCCGCAGCCACCTCCCTCCCTCGCGGCCCG
>NW_005842755.1:197197-231337 GCF_000455745.1 Alligator sinensis | reverse complement strand
GTGGACCCGGCGGGGGGAGGGGGTGCGGGATGGCTGGGTGGCTTTAACAACTGTGGGAGCCTGAGGGAAACATTGCTCTGATTACTGGTTGATGGAGAGAAAGTGGGTCTCGTGCCACATGGCTTCTCGTTTTCTGGCTGAAACTGCTAGTGACAGTCTCAGATTGGCAAATGCGTGTCTTTAAATTGTTTCTTAACTGACTGCTGTCCAGTTAATTAGGAACAGATTAGGTTTCTTTACCAGTTGTTGAATTATTGAACATGCCACAGAGTCAGATGGCAGGGTCCTTGAAAACTTGATGGTGTTGTATTACTACTGTGAAATCGTGCTTTCTCCTCACAGCTAGAGGTGCTATAATATAGTTTTTTTTATCTTAGCTCTGAGTTCCAGGACTTTCAGATAATTGGCACCTAAACATGGCCTGTTTTGCTAAGCTTAGTCCTTTCCTCTTTGCAAAATGGGTGTTGATATATTTTTTTTCTTTCATAAGTATGTGCTGGATGTTTGTGAGGTGTGGTAGTTATAACACCTTGTGTTGTTTTTAGTTTCTGATAAATTACGGTCAGATCCTGCTAATCTGGTGGGAAGCGGGATGGCGTTAGGCCTAGCTTGCATAGTGCAGTTCTGCCAGCAGAGCTTTGAGAGTGCGTGCGCACACACAAAGTCCTCTGCAGCAACACAACCATCTGAACAAGGAAAGCTTCTGCCATTGCTGAGCAGGCAGTGGAAGGCATGTGAAAATGCACCTGCACTTTCAGCTGGCCACTGTGGTCCCTTTTGCAGCTGGTGCATTCCCAGAGTGCACTTCCTCCTCCTCAGCTGCTGTGGAGGAGCTGTCCGAGGCATGCAGGTGTGCATGTTGTCTGGTGGCTTGTCAGTACAGACTATAGCAGGAGCAGGCAGTTATTTCGGGTGAAGGGCTGCTTACCGAATTTTGGCAAGCTGTCGAGGGCTGCGTTTTCCTCTCTGGTGCTAGGCAGGGGCTTCTGGTTGGGGGTGTGGTGGGGCTGGGCAGGCCTTGCTGCTGGGTCCTGCCACTGGCTTTCCCTGGGTCTTACTGCCCCTGGCTCCTGTCATCTTTGACAGGCAGCCAAGAGCAAATAAATAATACTTTTCTAAATTTTTTAGGGGCCTTGCGGGCCAGATAGAATGGCCTGGCAGGCTGGATCTGCCCCCCGGGCCATATTTTGCCCACCCCTGGGCTATAGTATTCTGCCAGAACTGCAGCCAGAGATAGCTGAGGCTGCATACACATGTTCAGATGATCTAAGAGAATTTTTCCTTGTTTGTTTTCCTGGTTAAAACCCCCCCAAAAACTTAATTGGAGATGCCTGAACAGACATTTGAATGCTGAGCCCTTGAAAAGCAGAGAGCTTGCAGTGATGACTGTGCAGCCAAAGGATCCCTGTGTGTGCATCTTGGCATGCTCTTCTGGCTCCCCTAGTTTGCCTGGGAACAGATGGCAGTAAGGCAGCCCTGATTGGCTGACCTGGACTGCTCAGGATCAGCCTTTGTGTCCCTGCAGCACAGAGTGGGGGTTGTGAAGGAGGGGTATGTTCTGCTCTGTGCTCTGCTGGAGCAGTGGAGTCCAGCCTGAGAACCATGCTGTCTCTGGGAGGAGGAAAGGAGCAAAGCACCCATGGATGCTGAAGGACTATTGTGACTTTTCTCAGAGGGGAATGTATACAGACATTTGCTATCCCAGGGAAAACTATTCTGGGAGTGATTTAACTCAGGTTGCTCTCAGGTTTTTCTTCTGGAGTGCCATTTTTGCACAGGGGGGAAAAATCTTGAACATCTGTACACCCATGGCTTCTACTGGGAAAGTAGCAACTCTCATAGTAAAAACTGAATATTTGTATATGCCTGTGTAGGTATAGCCTTAGATTATTTAGTATTATGATTTACTTGAATAGAAGTAGTAAAGATGCTTAATTTGGATGGTCAGCCTTTTATATACCGTTTGTTTGTATTGGCAGGTTGTGGCTGTAGATGGTAGAACACAATAATGTTCAGTGTCATGAGGAAATTGCCAGTAAATGTTCTGACAGCTTCAAGTTGGTGCAATGGGGTAAGACTTTTCCCAAATTTTTATATAGATACTCCATATTTTTCTTTAGCGAAAAATAGTTGAGCTTCCTTGTGTATATCATCTCAATAAAATAATACAGTAAAATCTCTGTTATCCAACATGAGTGGGGAATGCTGGGTGCTGGTAATATAAAAATGCTGGTTATCTAAAAATACTGGAGCCAGAGTGGGGGGTCTTGCTCATGGCAGCACAGGGATTGTGGATGGCAGTGGGGGAGGGGCGGGCATTAGCACATGGCTTACATGCAGCGGTGGCACAGGGTGGTGGATGGCGGTGGCACGGCAGCAGCGTGGGGTCGTTGCACATGGAGGTGATGCAGAGTGGTGGATGGCGACACAGTGCAGGTTAATACAGTATGCCAGCTAGTAGAATGCCAGAAAACAGGGATTTTACTGTAGTTTTCATTAACTTTTTTTGGTACCTGTAAATCCAGTGAGATCCTATGTCCTGTGTTGTCTTATTTTTATTAGACTACAAATCTTACTAGATTTGGATATTGTGGGGGTGGGCTTGACACCAGGAATTTGTAATGGTGAAATGCCTGAAAACAGCAGACATTAGGTTTCAGAATTATCTCACACAGATATAATTGTATTATTCACCTGTGTTTCCCCAAATACCAGTAATAGTCATATTTGGGAGAAAAATGAAGGAAAAATCCTTAATTGGAGACAAAGTATTTCTGCAAACTAATTACTTAGAGCTGTAATTGTTTCTCTCTTTCTGTCTTTCTCTTTCCAGTATGTACATTGCAGGAGAACAAGGGTGATGGTTATAAAAGGACTAAAAGCACAAGCATGCAGTCAAAAAAATTACTGTTCTCTGCCAGGTATTTGATTTTAAATTATTTTTGGGTTCTCTGTAACATCTTACAGAATGACACTGAGAATGCTGGGCAGTTATCCTCTATTCTTTTAGTTCACTTTCCCCTTTTGCTCCTAAATTGCATTTTTTTCAAAGAGCGTCCATCTGCTACTTTTCTTAAACAGTCCATTAAAAGTGAGGAATGCTCCTTTCAGAGGTCTTCTTTTTAACAAATAACATTTCACTCATACAGTGAAAATTTGTTTCAGCAAACCTTGTTCTTTTTTTCTCGTTCTTATTTGTAAAACAGAAGATGTCAAATCTCTGCGTTCGATCATCACACCACATATATCTAAGTAAGTAACTCCTTTCTGTATTATAATTTCTGCGTGTTAGAAATAAAGGTTGTGACACTTAAGCAAAAGCCCCATAGGCTATGATAGTGATGGCTGCTTAAATTCAGGTATGTTTTAAATTGTAGGTGATAGAATATATGTTCGTTAAAGAATTGCTAAGGATAGATGTAAGGAGGTAGGAGACAACAGTTGATATTAAAGTAGTTTCAGGCTGATGGAATTGGAGTTCTTCCTTTGACTTCCTCCTCTGCCTGAGATTGAACCCTTAATGAGAAGGCTAATGTATGTATTTTGACATTCATTGTAGTTTTTGACATGGTAGTTATTATTCGTAAAGGGCAAATGACATTAATTCTATATCTTTATTTTGCTGCTGGTACCAGAGTGTGATATTCAAATGGTATGAGTAATATAAATGTATGTTTCTTGTTCTTTGATCCTTTTACTACTTGGTACGCTTATTCGTCAAACCGTCACAGGACATGTTTGAAGAAAGCCCACGGCTTGAATTCTAAACCATTTTAACTTCAAAATTTCACAAGTGCACACGCTATATCACGTGTGCAACAATGCAATGGTATCTTCTGATGTGTTGAAATTACTTGCCTTATTAGAATGATAATATTGCTGTATAATAATGTCTGGCCTGTTTGGGTTTTTTTGTGCAGAATCCGGAACATTGGCATCATGGCACATATTGATGCTGGGAAAACTACAACCACAGAGAGAATGCTGTATTATTCTGGATACACAAGAGCATTGGGAGGTTAGAATTACTTTTTAAATTTACAGGAAAACTTCATTAATTTGAAATGCAGGGGGCAAAAATACTGACTTGGAAATAAACGGGTTCAAAATAAACATACCAATGGTAATTTGCATGTATGTAAATTACTGTGGCTACATACAGACAGAGTTCACCCATGTGTGGACCTTACTGACTGATAAGAACAAAGTGAGGAGTTATCCCAGTGACAAATGAAGGAGATTTCATGGTATGTAGCACAAGGGGTTCCTAATGCAGAACAGTAGCAATGATCTAATGGCCATAAGTGCAGAACTGTCCTGCTAACTCCACCTGACCCCACCCAACCCCAGTCCCACTATGCCCCCTATAGACCTGCCATTCCCAATCCCATGAACCTGCCCCTAATCCCACAAACTCCTGATCCTGGCCCTGATCCTGCATGTAGCTGGAGTTGACTGCCCTTATCTCCTACCCCTGCAGATTCCCCTGTGCTGTGGCACTTACTGTCCTGACCTCTGGCTCTTTACTTTGCTCCCACCTCCTTGGGAACTCCCAGCCTGCAGGGATTCCCTTGAGATGGAAAATTAGGGTTGGAAAGGATCTCAGAGGTCATCTAGTCCACCCCCTTGCTCAAAGCAGGACCATCCCCAACTAGATCATCCCAGCCAAGGCTTTGCCTAGCCAGGTCTTAAAAACCTCTAAGAGTGGTGATTCCACAACCTCTCTGGGTAACCTGTTCCAGTGTTTTACTACTTTCCTAGTGAGAGAGTTTTTCCTAATATCTAACCTAAACCCCCCCTTGTTGCAACTTGAGACCATTGCTCCTTGTTCTGCAGTCTGCCACCACTGAGAGCACTCTAGCTCCATCCTCTTTGGAACCGTCCTTCAGGTAGTTAAAGGCTGCTATTAAATCCGCCCTCAGTCTTCTCTTCTTCAGACTCCATAAGCCCAGTTCCCTTAGACTAGTGGTTCCCAGTCTTGGGGTCACTACGATAAAAAATGTGGTCAGACAGTGTCAACTGATTATGATGAATACACTTCCTGTTTATAAATATGTACGTGGTAGTTTTTCATCCACGCACAACAGTTGCAACTCTGACGCAAAGCACTTGTACCTTACAGGAAACTGACGTAAAATCAGTCTATTTTACTGTCTGAAATAAATTTTACATGATAGAGAACTCTAACATGGATGCTTTTCTCTGAAAAGTTTCTGCTTCAAGCTCTAGAAGTAAAACTAATGACAAGGATGAGAATGAGAAATGAAAGAATTGCAAGACACGAAAGAAATCTGATTAATCCTTCCTTGTTGATCTTGTCTGTATCATTTTGGGGTCACAAAAAATTTCCAGTGTTTAAATGGGGTCATGCTGAGGAAAAGCTTGAGAAGCCTTGCTTAGCCTCTCCTCAGAAGTCATGTGCACTAGCCCCTTAACCATTTTTGTTGCCCTCCACTGGACACTCTCCAGTTTGTCCACATCCTTTCTGTAGTGGGGACCCAAAACTGGACACAGTACTCCAGATGTGGCTTTATCAGTACTGAATAGAGGGAAATAATCCCTTCCCTTGATCTGGCAACGCTCCTACTAATGCAGCCCACTATGTTGTTAGCTTTCTTCGCAACAAGGGCACCATATGTTGGCTCATATTCATCTTAATTGTCCACTGTAATCCCGAGGCCCATTGTATATTCTCTGCAGAAGCAGGTCTTTGTGCATGGCTGGCCCAGCTGCTCCCACTCTCATACTGCAAGGCAGTGGGGTTGCAGCCCCTGCCTTCCATCTGGCCATTGCCTGCCAGGCTTTTATTGCAATGTGTGCTCTGCAGGAACCACATCATGGTCCATAGCCTGGAAAAACTGCAGTTTGGTGTGATTGGGGGTACCCCAAGTTATGGGGTATTGTGAGATCCCTTCAAGGGTGCTCCTGTATGCCATGCAGTACTAAGAGATAAGGCATGCTAACCTTACAGATGATTCACAAGATAAATCCAGAGATTTCAAATCGAAATTTGTAGCATCAAAAATATTGTGGCCTGTTGTGATCTTTCTGAGTTCTTTGCAACCAAAGAATTGCTCTAATATTTTTCCGTACTCAAAAAATGAGTGAAAGCTTAGAACTGGAAATTTCTGAGGGGTGTCTTGTCAAATGACATTGAAAATCACTGATATAGGTAAAATTCTAAGGTAGTGAGAACTCTTACAGATTCTCAGGTTAATTCTTCAGTAATTTATAACCCAATTACCTTTTAATTCCTAATAAAGTGTGTGTATTGTTTATGGAATATTCTAAGAAAATTCTATCAAGTTAGGTGAAATTCCCCACTCTTGTTCAGTCTCCTTTATGCCATGTGAAGCTATATTTTGTATCGTTTCCTGATTCTAGGCATAGCTGTTCCCCAGGGAAGCAGTGGTAACTTAGAGCAGCGTTTCCCAACCTTTTCCATCCCACGGCACATGCACATGGCCGTTTCAATCCCATGGCACACTGGCTGGACACAGCTCAAAATCGTATGAGCTTCCCCTCCTGTAGTCTATTACAGGTACTTCACAGTCATCTTCTTCAATATTATAATAATGAAGTGCCCATAAATGTTTAAAAACAGGTATTTCTAGGATCTAAATACCAGCACACTATTGCTTGAAATAGTGGTGCTTCTATAGTGAGAGTAACAGTAATATTGTTAAAAACAGGCTTAATTCATATAAAAAAAATGGAAAGGAATAGTAAGCAGGCTTCATATAACAACTGTTCACACAGGTAGTCATTTTCTTAAAGTGTTCACTGTCCATAATTTTGGTTTTGCCTTGAGTTTTGAGTTTTACAGATAACAGTGATACGTAAAGAACAGTGTTGTTGGAGGGTATCCAGGTTGTAGCCATACTGGTCTAGAGGCAAAAGCAGTCAGGGCTTGTGGTAGAGGTGATATCTTTTATTAGACCAACAATATTTTTGCAAAAAAAAAATCTTTAATTGCAAGCTTTCGGGCACAAGCACCCTTCATCAGGCATTGGAGAAAAGATTGTAAAAGTTTTCCTGAGTAGAAATGAAAGTTCATATTTCATAGGATTTCATATTTCATATTGTTCATTTCATAGTGTTGTTGGAAGCACTTGGCTGTGATTTACTTTCTTGACTTTACTCAAAATTAATCAAATATTTCACAAAAAATACCACAAGAATTTGAAAATTAGGATACTTCGTTCTTTGCCGTATTCATGTCGGCTTGTGTTCTGCGTAGGGTCCACTGGCTAATTAAATATTTGCAGGTGTTTAGTGCGGAAAAACAAAGTAAGAAAATTAGCTGGCAGCAAGAGAATACATAAGCTTTTTTAATGTTGAAATGATGGGCCCCGCCTGGTGGGAAGTTTTTATTAGCACATTATAGAAACAAATCCAAATGGAAACAGGAAGGATTGAAGAAGCACTGTGAGAATAGATGCTAGCCCTAGCTGTGAAGTAAATCTCTTTGGCTTGAAGCTGATGCAGATGGTTCTATGCTACCACCTTCCCAGCCTCAGTATAGGCAGTGCTTTGGAAGAAAGGGGTTTGACTGATATTCTGTTGTGCTTTGGTGATTTTTACAGTTGGCCAACTCAGCTTGAACAGTTTTTAGGATTGCTTTAAATTGCATAGCACATCAAATCAGCAACTAGCTGGCTACAGGACTGGGAAGTGAAGGTAACAGAATGGCACCTTTCCAACCAAAAAAAGTGGAGTGGAAGACAGTTCTGTCATACCTGGGGATTCAGCTCCTCCTCCAGAATATTTGTTTTCCAAGAAAGAAATTCAGTTCAGCTGGCATTTACCATTAGCATTATCATTCCATTCCTTGGATAAGACGGTTTCTTGGCTTAGAAGTATACTGACTAGATGGGGTATAGGAGAAAACATCATTGTATTTACTTCGTTTCAAGGCAGGTATTTTATAAAGCTAAAGTTATGTGACTGAACTGAAATGATGCATATATTCATGCTGTTTTAGATGTCGATGATGGGGACACAGTGACAGATTTCATGACACAAGAGCGAGAACGTGGCATAACCATTCAATCTGCTGCAGTTACTTTTGAGTGGAAGGACTGCAGAATCAATCTGATTGACACACCAGGTACTATGTTTTGAATATGATCTATTAGGCTTTGATGGTGGGGAGGAACACATGGATCAAGCGTGTTGCACAGGAACACCATGCGACTCCCACGTAGTGTGGAAAGGGTCTGAGAGTTGACAGGTTGAGTTTATCATTCAAACCTTTTATAGGAGGAATAGCATCCTAGCCCCACTAAGTAGACTGGCAAGTTGGTGGCACCCTAAAGAGTAGCACAAGGTGTAGTTCCAACATCTGCTAACTAGGGCTGAAAGGATTTCAGGTCTTCAGTCTTCTCCTGGCACTTGTAATAGTCAGAATTTTAGCTTTTTTCCCCCTACTGGGTCTTGCCTTGTATTGTTGAGACTCTGGCTCTTTCCCACATTGGTCTGTTTAACTTTGAGTCTCTGGGGACCCAGCTTAAACCTATTTACTAGTGGGCCTGCAGAGATACCAGTTATACAATATGTATCCCTCTGTAGAAGTGTAATTTTTGAAAGGGAGGATTTTCTTATCTTCTCCATTTGGCTTGTTGCTGATGTGAAAATACAGTTTTCTAAACTCACTCCCTCATTCCACATGGTCTATGGTCACTTTACCAAAGTTTAACAATTCGTTTACACTTAGGTCTTTGTGTTTGCACTTGTCTTGGGGAGGAGTTAGTCTGAGGACTTAACAATACATAAACAAGATTGCTGATAGTAATTAGCATACTTGATCTGAAACTACAGGTGCACCTAGGCATCTCAGACAAAGTATATTAGCAGTCTGTTTGAGTGGTTAGGCCTCAGACTCTCTTGCAGACCTTGCTAATTTGTTCTTAACCTTTTTCAACAGCAGTGGCATGGAATATAAATCTTTGTGGGATCATGAGAGAGCCAAGCTGAGGCCAGTTGTTGCAGTGCCAAGCCAGTCCAGACTGAGCTCTTTGCCTTTGTCTGAGCTAGCTGTTTTAAAGTTAGTTCTGATACCTTTGTGCTAGACATACCTTGTATATGTACCCAGATGGATATATTTTATAAACTTGAAGTGTTGCCATTCTAACTTGCTACGTTTGCTGGTTTGTCTGCAATTTTGCAGGTCATGTGGACTTTACAGTGGAAGTTGAACGTTGCCTGAGAGTGCTGGATGGTGCTGTGGCTGTCTTTGATGCTTCAGCTGGTGTGGAGGTAAAAATGACTGACTTTCAGTGACAACTTTACTCCACGTGATAACTTGACATTGTTGGTTTCAGGGAAATATAAGTTTAATTTCAACATCTGATTTCATTTAGAAATTGTTTTGTTTTCTTTGGTAATGAGAGTTTTCTTGGCCTTGATGATAGAGGCAAAAATAAGTGGTGTTCCCATTGGTGTTCTATAACAAATAGAGATTGAAAGACTTTCTGGCTAGCTCCACCTGTGGGAAGTGATGAGTAACTGTTAATTTCTCATTTTATCTAATTTTATTGTAGAGAATTACTGTGATACTCAGTGTTGTTTTCCTCGCTGGATTGTGCTGGCTGCAGAAAACATGGGGATGGGCCTGAATTTGATTTTTGTCTTGAGGTGGTGCTTAGGCATTGTGTAACCACAGTGCAGAAAAGATACTGTAAAACAGGATGCTCTGCGATACATGCTTCTATCCCTGGGACAGAATGAGAGAACAAACAACTCCTGAAAGATTTTAGTCACAATCCTTAATGTGTTATTGGAAAGGAGTAAGATGTCATGATCATAAGCATGGTATTAAAAATCTACTTATGAAAAGGAAAACCTCTAGGGGTTAAAAAAAAACTTCATCTATTCTTACATACACAATTCCTCTTCTGCCACACTTTGGTAAGAGGCGGTATTTTATATATTTTATATAGATGTACTTAATGCTACTGTTATTTCAGTCCAGTTACAGTAAATATCTCTTGGCTATGTATAGTCATAATAATGCTTACTTTTTTGTGCTCTTTGAAGTACTATCAGCAGTCTGCGTACTGTGTGTCTGCATGAGCACATAGACACTTTTATTCCTTTTGGAGCCCATGTTGTTTAGGGCCTTGTTACACATTGCACACTGAGCTGCTCAAACGTTGATCGGTGTTAGTGTTATCTCGAGTTTGGAGCAATCGCACCTTGAGGCTAAAAATCTTCTCTGACTCGCCCCTACCTGTACAGCTGTGTCTTGCCATTAGAGGTCTGGTGAGCAGGGGTCTGACTAGGAGCTGCAGCTCTGAGTTACCACTACTGGGCTGGTGAGCCAGGACAGGCTTCTATACCTACTCCAGTTGGGGTTAAGTGAGAGCTGAGTTGAGAGGGCACATGAAGCTGGCAGACAGAGTTAATGGAATGGGGATGAATAATAAAATGGGAGGTAGAAAGGAAATGGGAGTAGGAAAAGGGTGGTGAAATGTAGTCCGCTAGCCACTGAAGGATAAAATAAAAAGGTAAGAAAAAATTAAAAAGAAATAGAGGAAGTAAATTAAAGGAGGTCTCATGTTTTAATAAATAGGGATTTAGGTGTGAGGATTGCTGTTCTTGCTTCCTGGGATGACTGGGAGGTAAGAGTAGTGAGTGAAGGTGGTTTTGCAGGAATTACTACCCATGCATTGGGAAGGAAGCCCCAGCTCATGGGGATCTGATCTGGCCCCCTATCTTGCACCCCCCCCGCTCCCGGACCCATCCATGCCCTGCAACCTGGCTAGCTGGCATGTGCTCTGCAGCCTGTTTGCACAGGGGTGCACCCCTGGGGGTGGGAAGGGGAGTTGGCTTGGGGCTGGAACTGCCCCCTGGGCGGTAGAGCTCAGGGGTTAGAAAGTTTGTCCACAGAATAGGAGGGTGGGGAAGGATATGCTGCATCCTGAGATGCTAGAGGGCTGCAACTTGGATGGTTCATCCATGGGGAGTGGCCACACATTAATGGAATGTGAGCTGCATAACACACATCAGAGATAAACCTGCTCTGGAGTGGCATAACTTTAAGCCACCTAAGGTATGCTTAAAACTAGTTTCAGGTGTTAATATGTGGACAGTCCAGAGGTTAAGGGCATCAAGAGCTGCCTAAAATTAATGTGCAACAAGGTCCTAAATGTCCTCCATTTTTCCACTTACTTTAACTCTTTCCTAGGTTGAGGATTAGAGGATGAAGCAGTTAAGAGACTGGTTGGGACAAAGCTCCTTTGGGAATCCATTTTTGCTTCCTTTAATAGATCAAGAGGATATAGCTGTCCCTTCCTTTGCTTGTGTTGTACTCTTGCTTGCTTGCTGCAAGGGTAGAGAATATTAGAAAAAGTAAGGCGTTTGATCTCCTACATTGGCATATGCTATCTTTCAGATATCTAGACAAGTGTGTTGATACACTTCTTTGCTTTTAGGCACAGACTTTGACTGTGTGGAGACAAGCAGACAAGCACCGTATACCACGGATTTGTTTTTTAAACAAGATGGACAAAAATGAAGCAGAGTATGTGGACAATCATTTCTATTTTTAGAAGCGACTAAAAGCATGTTGTGGGGGAGGCTGTGAAAGAATCACTCTAATTTATAATTGAAGCTGCACATTTCCTAATTAGAGCTAAAAATACCAAACTTGTGGTTAGGTAGTAAAATATCTAGTACTAGATGTGCATCCACCTTTTGCGTGCGTGTCCAAAATGCATTTTCTTGCAACTGTGAGAGTAGTTTTGCAGCAAGTAAATGGCAGACTCATTTGTTACATATCATTACAATTGGATAACTTTTTCAACTTCTGTTGTTTTAATATAGTTTTGCCTATGCTATAGAGAGCATCAAACAAAAATTGAAGACAAAACCTCTGCTTTTGCAGGTAAAATAATTATTTTGTGATGACCAAATCTGAAACATGTTTGATACCTTAATGTGGGAGGTGGGTTTTATCTTCATACTTGCATTTCCTAATGGAGCAACGTTGTTTTATCCACAGTTGCCAATTGGAGAAGCCAAAACTTTCAAGGGATTGATTGATCTAGTGACCAAGGAACAAATTATTTGGAAACCCACTTCTAGTTCTGATGATGGAAAAGTTTTTGAACAAAAACCTCTGACAGAAACTGATGATCCTGTACTTTTAAAGGAAGCAAAAGATGCAAGAAATGCCTTAATAGAACAAGTAAAGTTTTAAAGTAAATATGTAATGTAAATATTTTAACATTCTTCACTTTTATACTGTTTTCTTTCCATCGCGGGATGTTGAGGCATTTATAGAGGCATTTAGTAAATTAGGGAAAACTTGCTTAATTGTAAGCAGAATTGGATTTATTAGTCTCACTGCACTTGAGACAAAGCACAGAGTGATTAAGTATTTTAGCCAGATGAATACAGAAAATTCATAGCAGACATGAAAATACAAGTTCTGCTCTCTTAACCCATGGTTCTTTATTTTAGGTGCAAGTGTATGTTTCTCTTGCTCAGATTACAACTTTTGAGGAGGTGTTTTTGCAGTTATAAACATATTGATTGATTTCTGCATGATGGCTTAAAAGTAGATTTACTATAATTGGTTTGGTTTAGAGGACTGAAATACTAAACAGTCTTACATGTAAAAAGGACAGAGTATTTTTGAGTGGGCTTTTTAAAAGGGCTGTTCTGAATTCACATTATAATGTTGAACACTCCGGGACAGCTTGCATAAATTGTAATGTGGGGATTAGCTTTCCCTGTAGGGTTTTACTGCATTTTAGTGAGATTTGTTCTCTCAAAAAAAAAAATAATTTATTTTTTGTTTACATTCAGTTATTTGTAAGAATAGTTGTAACAAGTACTGAATAGAGAAAGTGAGCATGGCTGTATAATTTTGTAACTTCCAGTATATGTTATTCAGGTTAAAATTATGGTGGTTGACTGTTTTGGGTATAAGTTGCCCTACTGGGTTTATCAAGGGAGATTCTTTCACCCAGCCATGAGTAGAATGTCACAGCTGGTTGGGTGGATTAAAGAGGACTTCCAGCTTTCTCTAAACCAGTGATTCTCAGATGGGGTGCCATGAGACCCCTCCTCAGGAGTGCCACAGCACCTGGCCCCTGCACAAGTAGGTTCCTCCCCCTGCCTGCCTCAGTCCCATGGACAAAGAGGCACCTGTGGATTCCATCCTTGAACAGCCGCTGTGACTGGTAGCGCTGTGCCATGGACAGGTGGGTGGAGAGCCATGTTTTTCAGCCTGACTTATGCCCCTGTTCTTCTCATCTTCCCAGGGCCAGTGATAGGGCTGTAGAGGCAGGTAATTCTGAGCCCTGGTATTTGAGTCCCTAGAGGAGCAGCTGCAGTGTCAGGGATTGTGCTTGCCCCCTGAGATACAGACTAGGAGTGGGGAGAGGGGCTACAGCCAGGTGTTCTGTTGCCCCCAGCCCCCCAGCAGCCCCCGCACAACCACCAAGGGCTTAAGCCACCGTGCCACTCTGGGAGCAAATGTGCACGGGGCCAGGCAGAGACAGAGCACCTGAAGGGGTGACGTATTGTATTACATTTTATATTATAGTCTATTATAGTGATACAATTAAAAACACATTCATTAATAACATAGAGTTTCTAATATACATATGTTTGTTTTTAAAATATGGTGCTGCTAAATTTTGAAAACTTGTGGGGCAGAGTCTTGAGACTAAAAAGGTTGAGAACCACTGCTCTAAGATGTCAGATATGGGAGACAATGGAAGACTATCATGGTTACGGTGTCACAGAGAACTGGGAGAGCTATTCCATATTTCTCCTAAAATTGCATGGGAAAATAATAGAATCTCTTTGTTCCTGAGATTTGCTCGCCTGCAGGATGGGGAATTATAATACATAACTCAAGTTCACTTCTAGCAGAAGGCAACACACAGTGGGATCTTTGTGTGAATCATTTTGATCTTGTCAGATAAAAGCATTGTGTAAATGTAGAGCATGTAATTTTATTTAATCATCCTTCCTAGCAGCTGAATAGGACTTGATTGTTTGGGAAAACAAAGTTCTCTTCATGAAGTGCTGTATATTTTATTACTTTCAGTCCTCTAGTGCTTTCTTTGAGTAAAAGCCATCAGTCAGCACTGCTCTAACATTTATTAAATGGACAACATATCTTATAAAATGTAACGTTTTCCCTTTCGTTTAATTAAAAGAAATAAATGCATTGTTCTTAATATGTAGTCAATTAGATTTCTTTTTCCAAATATATAATACTTGGTTTAGCTGACCAGGTGCTTTTATAGCCGCTAGAGAGAGGGAACAGCATAATAGCATAGTGCTTTACAGCAGTGTTTCTCAATTTTTTCAAAGACATGACATCTTTCCACAATGTTTTTTCAATGTAGCAGTACCTTCAGCACCTCTGTTGGTGCTGCCTCAATTTACCTCAGTTCTTTCTGACCAGATTGGTGCTGCCTGCAGGTAAAACTGCCTCATACTTGCTGCACAGTCAACTGGGAAAGGGCTATGGCATGTGCATGCCTTTCTCCTCGCATTTGCGTCCCCACCGGCCTTACACGTCTTCCAGAACTAGCGTCTTGTGGGTGGAACTGTCCTGCATGTTTCTGTTTCCAGGAGGAATTGGTGTGGGGAGGTGGACTGGGATGGACTATACCCATCTTGCTTTAGGGTTATTAGAGAGCCCTAATTTAGCAGGAGTGCATGTGCACCTCAGTCCTGCACAAGGGGCAGTTTTATCTGGCTGCTGCCTCAACATCCCAGCTGAGAACCCCTGTTTTACAGCAGTGTTGAGGATTTCCTCTCCAAGCAGTGTACCAAGAACCTAGGTAGCCGTGCTCAAGAATTGAAAAGGAATTGAAAATCTTGTTCTACTTAATGTGTTGCTGGGTAGAATGTACCTAATGGGCCACCTGAGCATTTTTGGATTCAGTGCATTTCTTTTGTTTTTCAATTCAGAGGCTTTTTCCCCCAAGGAAAGCAAATTGCTTTGGTTTTTGCTTTAGAGAATGCTGAAACATTTATTCATTTATAAACTACTAGGTTTTGTAATACAAGAAGGAAACATTCATTTTAAAATGTTTAATGATCACCATTATTTAAGTTATTTTTTTCAGTAGTTAACAGTTGTGATATGTGCATTAATCTTGTTAAATTTGTCAATGTTATTGTGTAAATGATAAATATATTATTCAAGGGGATTCAAAATGTGACGAATTCTCTAAACTCTAATGTCCACAGAGGCTTTGTTTCTATCCCATGTAATTTTCAGGTCCAGATAACAAGCATTGCTGGATTACTTTTGAAATAATGTTGCACATAATGCGAAAGTGTTCTCTTGCAGGTCGCAGATCTTGATGATGAATTTGCTGAGCTGGTGTTAGGAGAGTTTAGTGAAAATTTTGACTTGTTACCAGCTGATAAGGTACATTTTTACTGTTCTTTACTAAGATTGCATTTCTATCAGCCCTCATGCTGAGTGGCTTTTATTTATTTTAATATTGCACAGGTGGAATGTGACTCAGCAAATGTATGATTTGAATGCTAAAAAAAGAAAGCACTTTTAAATTGCAGAAGCAGGTTGCTAAAATCGGTTGTAGATCATGTGAAGAATGAGCTTCATAAGATTTGCTCTCCAGGTAGTTTCTTTCAGTATTAAAATATAAACCAACTTGGTGATGAAAGTCTTGTGAATTTACCAAGAAGTACGTTCAGCTACATATCAAGGTTCACTTGATATTGCAAATATATGTGATTATCAAACATGTTGGGCACTTTAAATAAAAATGCTCATAATAAAATTTCTATGGCTAGGCAAGTAGCTACTGGAGTGGAAAATAAGGGAAGGGACAATTAGATCATCAATATGTAATGCACCAGCTTTTGCTCTGTGCTGTTCTGGATTTACATTAGTGTAACAGCAAAATCTGGTGTGAAGTGAGTTGATGAATTTCTTACATGTTTCAGGATTGGCATCTGACAAAAACGATGCTCCTTTCTTCACAGGAGGGACCAGAACAGGGTCAGCCTGCGTTAACTGGTTTGGGTTAGAATCTGAGGTCTAGGATAGCATTGTTACAGCAGTTCCTTGTGTTGCATCTACATGTGCAGTTTTTTGGCTTGATCCAGAAAGTCTGTGGAAAGATCCAGATCGGCTTTAATAGGATTTCCCATGGGTAGTGACCTACCAAATTCAAGGTGAAAGTGGGGTGCACTGTGGTTCCTTTAATTTGCAGGTTCCCCTGCAGGTCCCCCCGCCCCCCCGATTGGTGGAGGGGCCCTGCTTGCGGCTTGCTCCTGATCAGCGGGGAGGTGAAAACTGGTTTTAAATAAGGCATTGTTTTTGCCCCTCACCACTGATTGACTGAGCCCCGTACAGCCCTACTGTTTGCTGCTGACTAGCTGGGAGGCAAAAATAGCACCATGTTTAAAACAGTGGTTTTAGCTTCCCTGCTGATCAGGAGGGAGCAGTGGGGTCCTCCACTGAGCAGCAGGGATGGGGGGAGGGGGAGCACGTGGGGTGGAGACATGCAAGATTAAAGGAGCTGCCGCGCATTCTGCTTCCACCATGAATTCGGTAGGTCCTTACCCATACGTTTGGAGTTAAGCACATTGGCAGCCTCGAGGAATAAAATTGTATTTTTATTAAAAATTTCCTCTAGTGGTAGAAAATTGTTGTCACTTGGAAAAAAATGCTGTGGTGTGAACTCTGAAAAGCTGTTTAAACTTCAGTACATGATAAGTTATTTTTTCTGTGTGCATGCACCAACATTGTAAAATACTTGAGCCTAAATTTATATGCCAGAGTTTGGATCTAAGACCTGAAAAGCATAATTTTGGAACAACACCGATGGGATTTAGTTCCACAAGTATTGTTTACTCCCTGATGTTATAGCTTGGTTGAAGGTCTTTTAATTTTTCTTGATTTTTATGAGTCAGCATATCAAGTTAATTTTGTTTGCAAATACAATCCTGTGCTATTTGACTATCAATTTAATGTTTGAATTCATGATATTACCATATTTACTTGCATAACTCATCCACCCTTTCCCCAGAAAATAGCCATCCAAAATTGGGGTGTGTGCCTTAACCAGGGAAGATGCTTCACTGGAATAGAAGCATGGAAAGAAACACTGCTGCAAGATGGCTGCCATGGTTCTACCTTTGCCAGCATCAGGAAGTAGGGAGAGGAAAAGGGAGAGAGTTTACCCCTCAGGGTTAGCGCTAGCGTTAACTCTCAGAGCCACAGCTGCTGCAGTCAGCCTTTAGCCACAGTTAGAAAAAATGTTCTTTCTTCATTCTGCTTTCCCAAAAGAAGGTGTGTGTTGTATTTAGAGACTGGTATATGAGAAAATACAGTATAACAAGAAGGTTACTGATGAGGCTGTGACGTGTCTTTTCAGTGTACCACTAGCATTTTCAAGTATAAAACTTCAGAGCATCTCTTAACTTCTATGAAACTAAGGCAACAAGTAGAAAATAACCACTTAACAATAATATAATGGGAAGAAAATAAAAATAAATTTATATGTAAAATCTGTTTTTTTTTTATCTGTTGTGAAATGATTTGATCTGTAATCTCTAGTTACTAGTTGGCTTTTACATTCATCTTCAGACATTTGTTCAAATAATTTCCCAAATGACAAGTGAATAAATTGCATCTGCCTTGAAATAGTTCAGTATGTAACTTCAATACTTCTAGTTTTCTGTACACATTGAGATATAAGATGTCATGGGTTCATTTTCTGTGCGTGAGTCCAGTCTAACTTTTGTTTACGAAGGTGAAAAACATAAACTGATCTGCCTTTATAGATGTAGTAAATAGTGGCTAGATTTTATTTTGTAGTTTAGAGAAGAAAAAATGGTTATTTTTGATGAGGGGAATTGAAGCCGGCATAGAAAGTAGTGACTGACTTGCGTGTGGATTATTGTTTATGATAGTTATAGCAATGTAAGAACTTGCTCTAATTTTACCTGATTTGGAAAATTGTAGTAGTTGTGAAGATCATAAATTAATAACTTTTTAAATCTTAAATTGGTTAACATATTGGTTTTCTTTTATATTGTGGTTTTTGTCTTATTTGGGAGATTTCCACAAAATTCTGCCCACCATCTGAGTACAATTTGCATCAGATCAGTGGAAGGGTCCCTGTTTGGCTTTCTGGAATTGTGCCATGGTTTTTCTTGCTTCTTCCCTACTTATGTTTTCATGTATTGAAACTGAGCAGAAACCAAGGTGAAATCATACATATGTATAAATACTGGAATTGAAAATATTCCCATTTCTTCTCTTCTGCAGTTACAATCTGCAATACGAAGAGTGACGCTGGCTCAGAAAGCAGTGCCTGTTCTATGTGGAAGTGCATTGAAGAATAAAGGCGTACAGCCGTTACTGGATGCTGTTGTTATGTACTTGCCTGCACCTGATGAATGTTCCTATGACTTCTTGTAAGTGCATTGAGAAGGTAAAGGAACAGGAAAATTATCTGGGAAAATGCTAAAGTTAAAATTAAACCTATTTTATTTCCAAAATGAGACTATTTTTAAAGGTTTTGACTTGCTTCTTATTCATTTTGGAATACAGGGACACTGCATCTGGTTTGTATCTATCAGTTTGTCATGCTATCTACCCTTTTCTCCATTACTCCTTAGACGGAGTGGCAGAGAATGGAGCATTGTGGGTTTCTGGAGGGTCCTTGGGTCCCCTGTCTCTATGCAAACATAACTTGAAGTGAAGTGTTTCTAAATAGCATCTCATTTCAAGATGTACTATTTTGGAGTGCTTTGACTACTTTTATAATACTTCAGACGGTATGCTTTTTTCAAATGCAAAGGCATTTGAAGCATTTTATATGTTATGTTTCTTCACAGCTCAAAATGTGCTTTCATTGAAAATATAGTTTATAAGTACACAGCCAGTGCTATCTAAAATGGGGGGGCTTTTTTTTACACTGCATTGATTATATCACATTTCAGCATGTACCTGATTTTGTCGCCGTTGGAACTACATGGATTGATACCAATTGTATACATTTACTTTGGGGTATACATTTAATGTGGTGTTAATGACAGCTAACAGTTGTCACTACAGAAGCTTAGTTTAAATGAGTGGAAATGTAATTAAATGCTGGGGTGCCTTTTTCTTTTTAAACCAGTAAAATCATGAAGCTTGTCCTAATTTGTTACCTTTATTTTTCAGGCAATGGTACAAAGATGACTTGTGTGCCCTGGCATTTAAAGTTCTTCATGATAAACAGCGTGGACCTCTAGTTTTCATTCGTATTTACTCAGGCTCTGTGAAACCTCAATCAGTTGTATACAACATTAACAAAAACTGCACGTGAGTAAGAGTGAGTTGTGCCACTGGTTGTAGCTTTGGCACCGTTGAGTAGCAAATAATGTGAAAATTTAACTTGTAGGGAGAGAATGAGTCGCCTTATCCTGCCATTTGCTGACCAGCAAGTTGAAATACCTTCACTGACAGCTGGCAATATTGCCATTACAGTTGGGCTAAAACAGGTAAAGGAAAAATGTTTGATTGTTTTATGGGCAGCTTACTTTGAAAAGGCGCATTTACCTCATACATCTGAAAAACATTGTCACGCTCTCTTAGTTTAAAACTTTTTGCCTTTGTCATAAAATATTTGAGTTTTCTCAATATTAACATCTCTAAATAGCTAGCTATATTTTTTCCTTTTAAAATGAAAATTGACAGCATACCAACTTCAGAAAGTGATCTGAAGAAATGCCAGCTTAGTTGGGGAATAGACTGAAGCTGGTCTTGTAAGTGAAAAGTTTGCTTTTCTCATATACCATCAAATGTGATGTCAGAGACAGGGTTTAAATCAATAAATGTGAAATAAGAACTATGTTGCTGACTATTTTGTTCAGACAGTCACTGCAGCACCGAGCTAATTTACGAGCTACTTGCCAGTTTCATTGTTTAGGTTCTTTGTTAGTTCAGTTAAGAAGTCCTTTTTATCCTGGTGTTTATGTAGCACCGCTCAGTCGTACTACTTTTTCTAAAAAGGATTCCATCTTGTACATGGAGGAATTTATATACAGTTTGGCTTTGCAAATGCTTAAACTGTGTTTAAAAGCAATATGGCAAAGAAAGTATTATAATAGCTGGTCTGCTGGTGAGCAAAGTTACATAATTAGTGTTTCTGCTCTCCTGGCTTTTTCCTTTAATCAAGAGAACCCATAATAACTGCTTGTTTGTAAATGTCTTTTGTGATGAAAACCAGTATTTGCAAACAATACAGTGTCGTTGTTTGGCATGCTCTAGAGTGCCACTGGAGACACCATCGTTTCATCCAAGTCCTCCGCTGTGGCTGCTGCCCGTCAGGCTGGAAGAAATGTTGGGAGAAAGCAGAGTCGTAACAGTGAAGTAGCAAGCCTTCTGTTGGCTGGTGTGGAGATTCCAGAGCCAGTCTTCTTTTGTACAATAGAGCCACCTTCACTGACCAAGCAGTCAGGTACAGCACAGCTACTTGAACGATTTTAGAGCCATACTGTACCCTTAATGCGCGCACACAAATATGGTGGGCATCAGTGATACAGTAAGACCTCGTGACTTTGCACAAATGCTGTGTTTTATAATTTGTATGTATTTTGTTAATGTGGTATGGCTTTGCTAATATGGTGCATGACCTTTGCATGATGTTTTTGGCTGGAAACTAAAGATTAGATTATTGGTTCTTTATTGTAGAAGAAGCGGCATTTTTTTTACTTCCCCCTCTCGTTCCCATTTAAATGATGTTTTGAGGTTACTAACCTGTTTCTTCCATATCAGGAGATTTAGTATGGGTTGTCTTGCTCAGTAACCCATTATTTTTGAATGAGAAAAAACTTGTTTTGTCTTTTTTTTAAAAGCCACTTTTATTCAAGATAAAAATTGCCTTGACATTCTTATATTTTTGTATGATGTAATAAACTCACGTGAGTAAAGAAAGAGTGCTTTTTTTTTTTTTACCACAACACTTTGGGTTCACATAATCTGAGTTGAGAAAAGTCTGTAACTGGAAATGATTTAGTGTCTGAATTATAGGGCCAAAACATGTGTTTTTATGGCTATATATGTAGTCTCAGTGATTCCTGTTGAGAGCAGAACCTGACCCATGGGTGAACTCATTACTGTTCTGGGCTAGTCATTAGTTAGTAGCATTTTTCATACATAACAATATTTTATATTTTTATACAGACTTGGATAATGCCTTGACGTGCCTTCAGCGGGAGGATCCAAGCTTAAAAGTGAAGATAGATCCTGATACTGGCCAAGTAAGAATGTTAATATATTATTCATTTGAGTCACAGATTTTGAGGATTTTTTTTAGCGGTATTTCTTTTTAATATAAACATATAAAACTCAGTATTACCACAATATATTTTACTGGCAAAAGGGTCAAGCCCTCTCCCCAGTTTAGTTCACTTAAATATTTTCACAATTTGGGGTCAAAAGTGCTCACATTATAAATAGAATTACTGTGTCAGATCATCAGACTGAAATAAAACCCTTCTTTGTGAAGAGAGATTGAGATTGCAAGATTATCTTTGTGCTATCTAAATAGCACATATTTTGTTTTTATATGAATTCTAAAAATAAATTCAGACTTTCTAAACTGAAAAACTAATATGGGAAGAATGGTCATTTTTTGTAGTAATAGCAGAGCTGTAGTAGCCATCTTCGTTTAAGTGTGAGACCCAAAGTAAGTCATAAAGCCTCCTTATTTCCACTTGTAATATCTGCGTTTCTTATAGGATCTTAAAAAAAAAAAAGTAAAAGCATTTAAACAGCACAGTATGTAAAAGCAGGTGTCTTGAAAACCAACTAGGTGTTTCTGCCTACAAGCATAGGTTTTAAATACATATTACCTTTTCTCACTTAGTTTGTGCTTTTAACCAGAATATCCTTTGTGGCATGGGAGAACTTCACATTGAAATTGTTCATGACCGGATCAAACGTGAATATGGAGTTGAGACCTATCTGGGACCTCTTCAGGTAGCATACAGAGAAACCATCCTAAACTCAGTTCAAGCTACAGGTAAAGTGAACAAGTGCACAGAGTATTAGTGCTCTATCCTTTTGATGTATT
This sequence comes from Alligator sinensis, assembly GCF_000455745.1. Classification (NCBI taxonomy): domain Eukaryota; kingdom Metazoa; phylum Chordata; order Crocodylia; family Alligatoridae; genus Alligator; species Alligator sinensis. The sequence goes on along the minus strand of NW_005842755.1, from coordinate 209,261 downwards.
TACTTTAGTCATTTACTGAAGTGGTTTTCTGATGTTATTCATTTACCTTAAACTTTTAGATAGCATTGTGCTAAAACCACGTGCTAAAATGTTCACTGTATTTTATCCACAGATACACTGGACAGAACAATAGGAGGTAAGCGGCACTTGGTGACCGTTGAGCTAGGAGTGAGTCCCTGGACAGGGGAGAGAACAATACTACCAGTCATTCAGTATGCTGAAAATTTCACTGAGCCACTTCATCCAGAGCTTCAGGAAGCTATAGAAAATGGAATTAGCAGTACGTCTCTTCAAGGTAATAGAGCTGTTACAAGAGTATTTTTGTGTGCGTTAAGAAGTTGCATCCAGGTTTTATTAAAAAGTATAAATGGGCTTCTAGCAAAAAGGACTTCTGTTTGGACAGGCTTGTCTCATGGGAGGAGGAGCACCTGTTAATTCAAGGTCTAAAAGGAAGCTTTCAAAATTTCTTCAGCTTGAGCAGTCGTGCTGAAGGGTGTTTTTCCCACGCTGAGGGGCTGTTCTGTTTGTGCTAACCTTTCCTTATTTCAGGTCTCTCAGTATGGAGCCCCCCTTTGAACTGATTCTTTATCCAATGTGATGCCCCAGTCTGCATTTTCTTATGACATCATAAACCATGTTGTAGGGGAACTGACCCATAGGGTGAGAAAAGAAGAGGGAGTCATGTAAATACATGTTTGTGTTTTCTGATTCTTCTGTCCAGGATAAAATATTTGCAAACCTCAAAGTATAAAATAAAGTACTTTGCCATATTACACATTGTGGGCTCCAAAGCACTGTATTGTCTTTCATGTTATAGTTGTGGTACTTTTCACCAGTTCTTCTGGCAGCATTGTGAAGGTAGTTAAAAGCCAAACCTCTGAAATTTCATGAGCCCATGTATCAAAGCTAGGGGTCCTAGTCTCTCCCTTGTGTCCTAACATACTATCAGTATGGGAGAACTCAAAATAAGAAGTAAAATAACAAGGGAAAATAGCAATGCAGCAGTCAGTAATCCAATAGAGGAGAGTAGAAATTTGGAGAAGACTTGGTGAGATGGGATGGGACATGCTGTAACAATTCAAATTCCTTCCTCCCCCACGTTAGTAACTAACTAAAAAGCTGGGAACTAGGGCTGTGCGAAGCTTTCATAGCCAATTCATTTTGGAGGAGATTCAGCCCAATTCAGGGACCAAATCTCCAAATCCAAATTGAATCGGGAGATCAAGTAAAAGCTCTGAATTGATTTGAAGCATCCAAATCGATTTGGAAAAGGTTCGGGTGATTTTGGAGATTCGGCCATAGACTAAACAGGCAGCTGACAGCTGCCTCCAGCTGGTAAATCTGTTGGGGTTGGGGGAGGGAAGAGGCGTGGGGGTGGGAGGAATTGGGGCTGAGATGAGCTGCCCAGCTGTGGGGGGAAGGGGGCGGTGGCGTGGGATGTGAGTGCGGCAGTGCTGGGAGCAGGGGCTGTGCCATGCTGTCACTTGCTAGCCGCGGTGGAATGTGGTTACAGCTTGCTCCAGGAGGAAGGGGACAAGTGGCAGCAGGACATAAGCCCAGCTGCCGCTGGAGGAGTTGTGGGATAAGCCCCCATGGCTGCCTTGTCCGGCCCCATCCCCTGCCGGGCCAGGCCTCTTGGCACTTTTTTTGTGTGTGTTTTGTTTAAAGCCCTCAACTGTGACTGGCTTGTGTCCAAATACCCTTTCTCAAAAGGATTCAGGAAAGGTGATGGTGGCAGTGATAAAACTAACATTAAGAGAAGAAATGAGAAAAGTAGCTCTATTCCTCAGAGGGAGGAGGACTGTCAGTCTTCAAATAAATGCAAAAACATTTCCCCTAGTTAATATGAAAAACAGCATTGAATGCTAATGCCTTGTTTTTTCTTCATGTAGGACCACTGCTAGGATTCCCAATTCAAGATGTAGCAGTGACTGTGTATTCAGTGACTTTGCACCCTGATACTTCTCTGCCAATGGTGTCTGCTTGTGTTTCTCGTTGCATGCAAAAGGTACAACAGAACTGAAAGAACTAACGTAAAATAGTTATGCTGCATTGTATTAGTAAAAAAAAAACAGTAGTTGGTAAATGATGAAAATACAGCCTTTCTGAAGTTGACATGTAGGTTATTACTTGTTTCTTTGTTCCATGTTATGGAATACTCAAAACATGAGGGATGTCTAGAATCTTCCATTTTTACCCTTGTTACTCTGCAGGATTTTCATGAACATCATCTCTAGCAAGGTAGTTTTCAGCAAAATACTTTAACTTAGCAAAGCATCCTTGGTCTCTAACTAAGAAAGCCTTTGATAGTGGTATAATTATCTTTATACCTGGAAAATGCTGTTTGCCTCAGGAGTATCTGGATTTTATTGGTTTGCATATTTTGTGATCTTAAAAGATTTTTTTGTACAGATTTAAAATGTACACTCCATTCTTATGTAATGTCACTCCATATATTGATCTAATGAAACCTTCATATATGTATGTTTTTGAGTCTTTTCTGACTCTTCTTTCTCGTTAATTTTTATTTTGTAAGATTATAACAGTACATGCAATCTTTCTTGTTACAGTTCTAATTTTTGTAAGTATTTGTTCTCTTAGTGACGTTTTCCACTTTTCAGCAGTCATATATCATAGTTAATGTCAGCCAAAAAGTGGAATCCTTTGTTATAAGCTTTCTGGTGTATTCTCAGTGAAAGTCACCAGTGTTTGGTATCTAAGGCATGAAGACGTGGAATAAAATCAAACTGTTTGAATCCATAGAATTGAGTAAAGTCTTGAAAAATCCATTTAGAAGCCTCTAAAACAGTGATCTCCAACCTTTTTATGGGGAAAATCACTTTTTGCAAGTAAAGGGCACCCCAGGATCTACCGCCCCTGCCCACCCCCCTCCCGGCAAGCTGCACAGAGTCTGACCCCACTCACCCAGCCCAGCCCAGGTGGCAGGGGGCATGGCTCATCCCAGCCACGTCCTGCTGCTCCCAATTGTGGAGCCTCTGACAGACTGAGATCAACTATCAGAGGTTTCATGATAAACCAGTTGGTGACCACTGCTCTAAAATATTGTTTGATTGCACTGTGGGAATTACACAAAGGCTTTCTCTTCTTTTTTTGCCCCCTGATTCTTACTATTTTGTTTGTGGTTTATTTTTCCTATTATTATTTTGCTTGTGTGTCACTCTAGGTTGACTAAGTAGTAAATGGCTTCCTGCACACAGTTAAGTCAGACACATTTTGATTTTATAATTGAGCTGCTTTTCACAATTCTTCCCTGGCATAAACTGTTAAATCCTTTAGTGATAATCCTAATCTTCCAAAATGGTAGTCTAGACCTGTAATTTGTCACACCTGGCTTATTCCAGCTTTGTAATGCTTCCCCTTTTGGCTTTTCTTCCCCTATAGCCTTTCTTCTAATACACTGACCTGCAGTAGCCAGTTCCATATCACTATGTTATGACAGTCTTTGGGGCATTATACAGACATTTTCTCCTGGGAGAGTCACTGCTCTCCAAGAGTAAAAATGGCCACTATGAGAGAAATTATTTGGGAACAGCCTGAGTTAAATAACTCCTTCAAGTTTCTCCTGGGGCAGCAGATGTCTGTAATGCCATGGCGTCTCTCAGATTAGAACGTCCCCTTCCCCCCAAGAGACAGCTTGCTAGACTCTGCTGCTCCAGAACATTACCTTTTAGTACAGTGGTTGTCAACCGGGGGGGGGAGGGGTACGTGTACCCCTAGGGATACTTAAAAATGTTGTAGGAGGTATGGGGGGGGAGGGGCTTCTGCTGCTGTGTGCACCCCCAGGGAGGTCTGGAGGGCACATGCCCCCCCCCGATCTATGTGTGGGGCAGAGGCGGCTGCTGCTGTGCACTGGGCTTTGTGCCTTGCTGTAACTGCCCCAGGAGTAGTGCGATGCTATGTGCAGCAGCGGCAGCCCCTCCATATAATTTTAATATAAAGGGGTACATGAGCTGAAACTGAGCCAGAAGTGGTACACTTGTCAAAAAAAGGTTGAAAACACCTGCTTAGTACATCAGAGATGACAATAACTGATTGTGTAAGGTGAATATGAATGTGTATGATAAATTCATAGATTGTTAGGGGCTGGAAGGGACCTCGCAAGATCATCAGGTCCAGCCCCCCTGTACTAAGCAGAAAAGACAGTTGGGGTCAGGTGACCCCAGCAAAGTAACTGTCCAGTCTCCTCTTGAAGATTTCCAGGATAGGTGATTGTACCACCTCTGGAGGGAGTTTATTCCACAGTCTGGACAACCTAAATGTGAAAGTATTTTCTAGTGTTAAGCCTGAAACAGTCTTCCAGTTCATGGCCATTACTTCTGGTTTTCCCTGGTTATACTCATTATTATGGCATGTTTCCTTTTCTTCTCATTTAATACACTTCATAGGGAAACGCACCCTGAAGTAGGGAGCATGAGACAAAAGTAGGTGTTATAACCTATACATTTTACAATATTGCCTGTTATATGGAATAATTTGTTTTTATAAAAGAATAAGGTAACTTATTTCTTTTCCACTTCAGGCTCTGAAGAAAGCTAGTAAACAAATGCTGGAGCCCTTGATGAGCTTGGAAATTACAACTAGTGAAGATCATCTCAGCACAGTACTTGCTGACCTTGCACAGAGGAGAGGCAACATACAAGAAATCCACACTCGCCAAGATAACAAGGTTGTGGTTGCAGCTGTTCCATTAGCAGAAATGATGGTATGTGGTCAGATTAATTGCGAGAACAATTTCATTAAAAAAAAAAGTGCCCTTGTTTGATTTGGTTTTCATACGAGTAAATCAGGAACTGGTATTTCTAATGGATGAAAGCTCTTAAGCAAGAGTTCTGGAGGCTACATGTCTGAAAGCGTTTCTTACAGCTGTGACAGGAGAATGATGTATTATTGTTTTACATGAATTGTGTACCAAACGCTTTTTTTTTGGCTAAACTACTGTTGGAAATAGGATAGCTTAATTTCAGATACCATGTTAAAATAGTTAATGTACTCGTACTTAGTGGTTGCGGCAGTTTCTTCACCAACTAAATTAGGCTAATAAATCAGTGATTACCTTCACTGTACTCTGGACTGACTGGCAGAGTAACATTTTAAGCATATTTTGTGTTTGTCTAGGGCTACTCCACAGCTCTGCGCTCTTTAACATCAGGCTCTGCAACTTTTACTTTGGAACTGGCCAATTACCAAGCTATGAACATGCAAGAGCAAAATGCATTGCTTCAGAAGAGAGGGCTCGTGTGATCAGCAGAAGAACAAAGAGTTACTTTATTTTCACTAAAATGTTACTTGGGGACATGTTTGACAAGCCTCCTTGCTGCCAAGTGGCTATGGCAAAGAGTACGTGACTTTAGCTGCTTTAGTATTCCAACTATCCAGTGGAAGGTGTAAGGGGAAAAGATAAGCCTGCTGTGGAATGCTGGAACAGCTTCATAGTTTAGATGATATAATTTAAATAAAGTTCTTCCCCAAAAGCCATTTAAGAAGAGCTGCAGTCTTGAAGACAACATCCCAAGCCCCTACAAGAAATGTTTCATCTACAAAAATAAACTTAACTAATGGAAACTGTGTCACGCTTCACTCTTTCTTGATTTGATCTTCAGGAGGCTTGTACACATGTGAGGATGCTGCTCTGACACGCTGTCATTAATCATTCAATGAGCTTTAATTTAAGTGCCCCTGCTGCCATTTTGAAGTGTGGAGATGCTGGGGTCACTAATTTGAGCAGCTCTCAGAGCTGCTCTAATTAAAGTGCCCCCCACCAAGTATCCACATAACGTGTAAAGATGCCCCAGGTGATCATAATTATTATTGCTGGTGTGTGAAGCTGTGAGGACATAAGTATAGTTTTCCTTACCGTTAAACTCTTTGATCCAGGGCACCCTGAACTTAACTGCTAAAGCAGCATAAAAGAGAGAGTAAACGGACTATGTACTTTATGGCAAGATGGATAGGGCAAAAAAAATCCTTTGAAAGACAGGGGAAAATGCTGTTTAAGAGAAGTATAGAATTTTTTTTTGTAAAAGTGATTGTGCCTAATATTAATTGACTCATTTAAAATTGAATTCTTAGCACTGTTATACAAGCTCAAAGTCTAGCTTGAGGTATGAATCAACCCTTGAGCAACGAATGATGTGGGGGTTAGCTTGTCAGTAATTCACTGTTGTAGATTTCCAGTACTTGTTGAAAGTTACCAGAGAAAGAAGCACAGAAGAGACCTACCTAGTTTCATTTTTCCCTTGCAAGAGTTACAAAGTAAATTTAAGGATTGATTAGACGTAAATTGAGATAAAACTTACCTTCTACACTTACCCCAAACTTGTAAGCATATATATTTGACAAGAGTACTGTGTGTGTGTGTGTGTGTGTGTGTGTGTGTGTTATAACAGCATTTCCCAGGTAATGGAGAACTATTGGCAATAAGTTCTACTTTGCACAAAGCTATGAGCCAAAAGGATTTGTGTCCTTTTGTCATCTACTAATACCGATTGATCTGGTTGCAGTAGTCATGTTGCAGGATGCTACTGTAAAGAATCCCTACATCAGTTGCAAGTTAAAGATGCATTTACATTTAGGTCAAGTAATGGTACAGGTGCCTGTTGAAATTATAGGTTTTTTTAGGTATGGAAAAAACCTGTCATTTAGAGTTTGACTGAGGAAGTTTTGGTTCATTGGTTAATCTCTTCACTCCTATTGAGTTTTTGAATATGGTTTTTATTTCTTTTTTTTTAAAAAGCAGTTTTTATTCCACCTAAGGCTTGTATCAAATTCACATAATTTTTATTCTGAAAGTGTAAAATTAACATCCAACATTCAAAATTGTCAGTGCAAATCTCATCCTGAATATGCAGATTCATCTCCTTTGGAGGCACTTTAGGTAATTTGGCAGATTCTTCATGTGGCAGTTATGGGCCTCTAGCTTCATGAGGACAGTATCCAACGTACACTGGTTCAGCTGCTATTCCACGACTGTTAAAATAAAATTAGTCTGATTATACCATATGTTTAATAAACTACTAAAGAAACTAAGACACTGTCACATTGTTTATAGAGTTGATTAGAGCAGAATTTTATCCTGTTTGTCCATCCAAGAAGTGAAATAATGTGGGGTCCTATTTAGGGAATGAAAAGATGGCCACATTTTGAGGGTGGGCATTCATAATTTATACTGTTAGATATGCAACAGGGTATTGTCTAATCAATAATTCCAACCTTTTTAGGACTGTACAGGGTCAGGAGAGGACAACTTGGGGTGCTGGGGTCTGTGCAGGCTGCAAGACTGCTTAACCCTTTGGAGAGAGTAGGGTTTTCTTGTTGGGTGGCCTTTGTTCTAATAACTGTCTTGGGTGCTTTAAAGGTGCTTCCCCTTTGAAGAGAAGTTCCCCTCAGGAGATAAATTAGAAGAGAGGGTGAGGAAGACGGGGACAGTTAGGAATGGAAAGGCTGGGTTCTTGAGAGAGAGGCTGTCCCCTCTCCCTCAGCATGATTGAGAAACTGGCTTCAGGGCAAACTTGAGACCAGTTCCAAACTGGCACCCCCACTTTTTTGGCCAAACATTCAGAGACTATTAGTCTGGTGACTGTTCAAGTCCATCATTAATGTAGCAGTCACTCCATCCCTTGGGATCATGTTGTCTCTTAATACTACTTTGGGGGGCAGGAGGGGGTTCTTGTTGGGTTTTTTAAGTTAGATTTGGTATCACAGTGGATCCTGAGCTTCCAAATAAGTCTGCATTTTCAGCCTCTGTTCTAGTCTGTCATATAGAAATAAGAAACTACAGTATGGACTGAAGATAGTTTGAAAGATGGGCAGTAGTATTCTTAATCTCCTGCAATCCCTAGAGCTAGATATTCTAGTAAAATGACCACTGCACCAGGTGGTTCAACCCTCAGCCTGTGGATCTGTGTGATCCAGCCTGTGGGGCTCTCCAAGGGTGCAGAAATTTGGCAGGGTTGGGGGGAGTAGTGGCAATTAATGCTGCCATTGTTCCCTTGTCACCAAATTTCCAAGTCCTGTAAGCCAGTTGACATGGTCCTGTGCACAAGATCCCACCAGTGCACAGGGGACTGGAGTTGAGGCAGCAGGGTCTAAGCCAATGTATGCAAGGCCAGGGTGGTGGGCCGGATTTGGCCTGAGTCACCCTGCACCTTTCTTCCATCCTCTGGGGCCAAAGGTTGAGCATCACTGCATTACAACAATGGCCAATGTTGGCATTTAAACTAAGTTTCAGAGATACAGTAGAAGGAATGGGATAGTTAATACCCAACGACCAACCACCTGCCACAGCTCTGCAAGGCTCTTAAAGGTTTTACCCTGACAAAGGTTCATGTAGTATATACTTAATGCAATGTAAGTGCTCAAGTGTTTGCCTTTTGAAGGAGAGAAACTGTAGTTTCTCTGGAGTCTGTTAGACATTTTAAGAAATCCTGAAGAAGAGAAAGTAGTTCTTGCAGAGAAGGCTTCATTGGTGTTTGGTTTTGATTAACATGCTGCTTTAAGGAAGTAGGCTTTGGTTCTTGGTATGAGAAGGAATGCAGGGATCAAGCCAGAGACTACAGGGATGCATATAATTCTCCACCAGCATTAGTGTGGCCTACAGGAGGATTTAGGGTCTCCAAAGTCCAGAGAACATGAGAGCTACATCCAGGCTATATTGTCAGAGCCTAGAAAACTTAAGTATCTTTGGTCTTCAGCACCAGTGTTGTCATTTGTCATCTATGATAAGTTCTTCAGATAATTTAAAGGCAGTTCCTGGCTGAGGACTAGATGCAACAGATGTGATAATTTTTTAATCTGCAGTTGCCACTTTCCCCTGGATGGTTTATTCATGCCCTTATTACGTGGAATTGACAGACCACTGAAAATAATATACTTCCAGTATAAAATTAAGTTCCTCCTCATCCCTCTTCCAGCAATACTTACAATGCCTTCTTTAAAAACAGACAGGAGGCAAGTGGCATAGAAATACTCAAGGAAAGGCTTATGGTTTTGTCTGCATACAGAATTCATAGTTTCATAGTTGGTAGGGTCAGAAGGGACCTAAGCAGATCATCTAGTCCGACCCCCTGCCATGGGCAGGAAAGGATGCTGGGGTCAAATGGCTGTCTAGCTTCCTTTTGAAGACCCCCAGGGTAGGGGCAAGCACCACTTCCCTTGGAAGTTGGTTCCAGCTCCTAGCTGCCCTGACTGTGAAGTAGTGCCTCCTGATATCTAGCCTGAATCTACTCTCAGTCAACTTAATGGCCATTGTTCCTTGTTACCCTTGTTACTAAGTGTGAATTAATCTGATTCACACTTCCACGCAGCTGCAAGTGTGAATGTAGCAACTTTATCTTGTCTGCTTGATAAATATGACTGAATCAACTTCAGTATCCCTGAAAAGGATATGCGATATAGCTATTTGTAGATTTGTGGCTACAAAGCCTGCCCTTATGCTCTTTGAGCAGGACTCTGTTGGCCTCTTAAGAGAGAGTATTTTTTCAAGAAGAAAAGTGGACATCTGCTCTAAGGAAGAACCCTCTTATCAGGATAACTTCTCAGACTTAAGACTTCCTCAGTGTGCATGACCTTAGCTGAGTGTTTGACAACATAAAGGAATGTGCAGAATTCAGTAGGTATGACTGTTCTTGATAGCTGTTGAAACACCACCAGGTTCTGCAAGTGTGAATGTGGAGATAAATACTGTATTTTCTCTATTTAAAGATGATGCTCTTCCCCATTTAACATGGGAGGAAAAGCCCCTTGTCTTAAAATATGGGGGGAGGGAGGGAAGACACAACAGGGAGCTGCTGTGGCTTGGGCTCCAGCCTCTACCTGAGGCCACAGCTGCTACTGCTCCCCCTCCCTGACTGCCTCTGCACGCTGCGATTTCCCCATCCCTCCCCACCATGCAGCCTCTGCTCCCCTGCCTGCCTCTCTTCCTTCTTCCCTTACCCTTGCTCCATCAGCAGGCTCTATCCATGCTGCAGCCTGGGGCACTGAGCACAACCCCAGTCTGGCCTTGTAGTAGCAGCAAGCAGCCTACATAGCTGCAACAGGGCTGGGACAGGACCATGTTTAGTGCCCCATTCTAGAACAGGGATGGAGCCTGTTGGCACAGAGCAGAGTCTGATGGAGAGGGACTGGGAGATGACAAGTAGGGGGCAGAAGTGGCAGAAGGGCAGGCACAAGCAGGGAGTAAACTGTTTGACCAACCTCCCCCACCCACCAGTGCCTGCTTCCGTGCAATGGTGGGAAGAATGAATTAAATTAGATTCTATACATGGAAAATAAATTTTAAAAACCTGGAATTTTTTCCATATATAGAATGCAATTATAGGGGGAGATGTCTTAAATTCAGGTCATCTTAGATTTGAGTAAATACAGTACTTGCAGAGTAGTTTTTGGTTTAACAATTAGAACAATAAATCCTTTCTAAAGATGCAACTGCAGTTAGCAAGATAGGTTTTAAAACTCAGGACATATCCATAGCTTCTATAGGCCAAACCCACTGCACCCAGAAACGGCCTTAAGTATCTGAGGCTGCACACTAGGTGCATGGTTGTCATGAGCCTGACAAAGGGTTTTTGAACCCGAAAGCTTGCTTAATAACTATTCTCCAAACATTTGGGTTGGTCTAATAAAAGATATCAAATTCACCCAAGGAACCTTGTCTGGTTGTCATGGGAGACTTTAACTACCCGGACATCTCATGGGAAGAGCACTCAGCCAAATCCGATCGGTCATAAACCTTCCTCACATGTGTGGATGAGCTCTACTTGACCCAAGAAGTTTATGGGCTGATGAGAGGTAAAGTGTTGCTGGACCTGGTACTGGCCAAACGGGATGACCTAGTCAGTAACCTAAGAATCGATGGGAAGCTGGGTGATAGCAACCACGAGTTGATCACCTTTACTATTCATCATAAAGCTGGCAAGTCGGTCAGCAATACAGAAGTCCTCAACTTCAGGAAAGCTGACTTTGACAAGGCTCAGGAGCCTCGTTGAGGCCCTAAGGAACCATGACTGGACAGGAAGATGAGTCCAAGAGGAGTGGTTGCTCCTCATAGAAGCGATCCTGACAGCACAAGGGATGGCCATCCCATCTCAGAGAAAGGGTAGCAAAAGGGTGCAGCAACCCCCTTGGCTCAGCAGGGAACTTGAGGACCTCCTATGCCTCAAAAGAGACTTACAAAGGATGGAAGTACCACCAAGGAGGAGTACTCAGCACTGGCCCATACCTGCAGGGAGCGGATCAGGAAAGCCAAGGCTGCAACTGAGCTCCATCTGGCTTCACATATCAAGGATAACAAAAAGTCCTTTTTCAGATATGTAGGGAGTCAGAAAAAAAAGCAGGGCTAATATTGGACCCCTGCTAAACCAAAAGGGACAGCTGATAACTGACACCCAGGAAAAGGCCAATCTCCTTAATGGGTACTTTGCGTCTGTCTTTTATCAGTCCAATGGGACCGCCCTGCCTAGCAAGATGCGGGACGGCCAGGGTGAAGGCATATTTATACCCAGCATTGGTGTTGATCTAGTAAAGGATCACCTTGAAAGGCTGGACACTTTCAAGTCAGCTGGCCCTGACAGATTACACCCCAGAGTATTCAAGGAGCTGGCAGGTATCATAGTCCAACCGTTGGCAAAAATATTTGAAAACTCGTGGTGCACGGGTGAAGTACCTGAAAACTGGAAGGCGGCCAATGTGGTACCCACCTTCAAGAAAGGGTGGAAAGTAGATCCTGGGAATTACAGGTCAATCAACCCAACCTCAATCCCCAGTAAGATTCTGGAGAAAATCATCAATGCCATACTGGATCTGGTACTGGCAACGGGGGATGACATGGTAGGGGACCTACAGATCGGTAGCCATCTGGGGGACAGCGATCACCTAATAATAGAATTCGCCATAAGATGTCGAGTGGGTAAGGTAACTAGTAGGGTGAAAGTGCTAGACTTTAGGAAAGCTGATTTCAATGAACTCAGGCGATTAGTCAAGGACGCACTGCAGAGTAGGAGTTTTGAAATGATGGGAGCCCAAGAAGGGTGGCTGTGCCTTAAGGAAA
>NW_005842755.1:196811-197050 GCF_000455745.1 Alligator sinensis | reverse complement strand
GAATATACCTCCTCTGCTCGTGCTTGTAGGGAGGCAGTTAGATGGGCCAAAGCTACCATGAAGCTGAGGATGGCATCCCAAGTAAAGGACAACAAGAAATTGTTTTTTAGATATATAGGGAGTAAAAGGAAGGCCCAGGGAGGAATAGGACCCCTGCTAAATGGGCAGAAACAATTGGTGACGGACAGAGGGGACAAGGCTGAACTCCTCAACGAGTTCTTTGCCTCAGTGTTCCTAAG
>NW_005842755.1:173570-195284 GCF_000455745.1 Alligator sinensis | reverse complement strand
GCCCCTTTCCCTGCCTATGCAGGGGGTCGGACTCGATGATCTATTGAGGTCCTTTCCGACCCTAACATCTATGAATCAAGGAGATCCTTCTGGATAAGATGGTAGAGGGCAACATCCTGAGGGACAGCCAGCACGGGTTTGTTGTGGGTAGGTCTTGCCTGACCAATCTCATCTCCTTCTATGACTAGGTGACATATCACCTGGACAAGGGAGAAGATATCATATATCTGGACTTTAAAAAAGCCTTTGATCTGGCATCCCATGACCTCCTCAAGGAAAAATCTGCCAACTGTGGCCCAGCTTCACCACAGTCCGGTGGCTGGAAAATTGGCTCCGAGGACGGACCCAGAGAGTAGTGGTAGATGGTAGCAAATCATTATGGCACTCCGTGACCAGTGGCATCCCCCAAGGCTGTATTCTTGGACTGGTTCTCTTTAACATCTTTATCAACAATGTGGACATTGGTGTCAGAAGTGCACTGTCTAAGTTCACCAATGACACTAAACTTTGGGGCATAGCGTCCACACCTGAGGACAGGCTAGTGGTCCAGGCTGACTTGGATAAACTTAGTAAGTGGGCAGATACAAACCTGATGACATTCAATGTTGATAAATGTAAGGTATTCCACCTGGGGGGGTGGGGAAAAACCTGCAGCATGCTTATAGGCTAGGCAGCGCTACGTTTGCTAGCACCACTGCTGAAAGAGACTTGGGGGTCATGATTGACCACAAGATGAACATGAGCCACCAATGCGATGTTGCAGCAGGCAAAGCAAACAAAGCTCTGGCTTGCATCCATAGATGCTTCTCAAGTAAATCTCAGTATGTCATTCTCTCCCGCTGTACTCAGCCTTGGTGAGGCCGTAGCTGGAGTACTGCATCCAATTCTGGGCTCCACAATTGAAGAAGGATGTGGAGAAGCTTGAGAGAGTCCAGAGGAGAGCCACATGCATGATCAGAGGACAAGAGAATAGGCTTTATGAAGAGAGGCCGAGAGCCATGAGACTCTTCAGCCTAGAAAAGTCCAGACTTGGGGGACCTGGTGGCTGCCTATAAGTACATAAGGGGTGTGCATCAGGATCTGGGGGAATGTCTGTTCACCAGAGCGCCCCAAGGGATAACAAGGACCAATGGTCATAAACACCTCCAAGACCGTTTTAGGCTGGACATAAGGAAAAATTTCTTTCCTGGCCAAGCCCCCAAGACCTGGAACAGACTCCCTCCAGAAGTGGTGCAGGCACCTACTCTGGACTCATTCAAGAAATGTTTGGATGCTTATCTTGCTGGGATCCTTTGACCACAGCTGACTTCCTGCCCCTGAGGCAGCGGGCTGGACTTGATGATCTTCAAGGTCCCTTCCAGCCCTAACTTCTATGAAATTAATGAAATCTCTCTGTTCCACCTAAGCCCCAGGACCTATTTCTCCATCCTCCCCTTTCAGACAATGCCTCTGTTCCCTCCTTCCTCATGCCACAGGCTGTATAAGTTCTCCCAATTCTCCATGACAAGCAGCTCTGCATACCCTTAAATCTCAATTCCTCTCTTCCCCAGCCTCCTCAGTTTCTTTGCCCACTACCATTATATAAATCATTCAGGGTGCCAATATGTCAAACTATTAAGAGGAGAGGTAGACAGTAGGAATATTATGCTATAAGGGATTAAGAGCTGAATGCCAGGTTGGTCCACACAATTGCAATCCTGCTTGAAGCTACAGCTGTACTATAAAACTAGTAGGGGTTCCATAGATTCCTTACCCCTCTTCTGGCTTTCTAATCTTCCTGCTAATTTTCTCCCTTGCTTCTGTCCCAAAAAACACCACACCAAGGTTCTACTCACTGCTGCCTAAAATAATCATTTAAACTTTGGAACTGATTAGACAAGGTGTTCAAGAACCATTTTATACAAACAGGCCAAAGACTTAATGCTGTGATGCCATTCGTCTTATAAGCCTAGTCAATAAGATAAAAGATTGCTGTGTAAGTGGATTGTTTTCTTATGGTTAATTTAGGATCATGCTTGAGCGTATTTGAAATCCACCATCTGACTGAATTAATCAGTCAAGTCTTACTGTAACTATTAATCTTACCTGAGCATGCGACAACGATGCTTAGTCAGTCTGTTATATGCATCACTTAAATTAGTCACGTTTTGGCTGCTCCAGAGCCTCTCTGCAATGGCACTTGCCCGAGGCCTGTACAAAGATATTAAACATTGCTATTAGCAACAAAATACAGGCTGAAGTAATAAACTCTGGCTCATTGCTAGTATAGGTCAGTGGTCCCACTGACCCACAGCATATTGCAAGATTAGTTCAGGTCCATTTTGATTAAAGTTTTCTGAAATCTAAAAGGGAACAAGAAGTTTTGTACCATAATCTTGGCGTGAGGTTAGTTGCATCCACAAACTCTCCCCAAAGGCAGGCTTCTCCACCTATCACCAGGCTTTTCTGCTTTTGACTCCCTGTATTCAAAACGGAAATAATTTGGAAGTTAGAAACTCCAGCATATGCATATAAACATAGTGCACTTATAAGTAGTCTATGATGAATAAAGCTGAGGGTAAATAGATGCTTCAGTTTCTAGACAGCTACTTAAACAGCTCAACTAGGAGTCATTTTATGAATGTAGACAGTAGGTGTATGGATAAAAGCTATAAGAAATAGAAAGGGCCAATGATTTGGGCATCATTACAGTTCTCAATATGACTTTGGTGACAGTAGGGTAGGTTGTGAGCAAATAACGCTGCAAATAACAGTTTTTTAAGCAAGCCATAAAAAAGGCAGCTGGACACTTAGAATCAA
This sequence comes from Alligator sinensis, assembly GCF_000455745.1. NCBI lineage: Eukaryota > Metazoa > Chordata > Crocodylia > Alligatoridae > Alligator > Alligator sinensis. The sequence goes on along the minus strand of NW_005842755.1, from coordinate 192,485 downwards.
AGTTAGGGTTGGAAGGGACCTCAGGAGATCACCTGGTCCAACCCCCTGCTCAAAGCAGGACCATCCCCAACTAGATCATCCCAGCCAAAGCTTTGTCTAGCTGGGTTTTGAAAACCTCCATGGATGGAGCTTCTACTACTTCTCTGTTATTTAGAACTTGCAGGAAATCTTTAAAATCTACCTTTTAAAGTTGTCTCAAAAGTTTCAAGTTTTAGTCAAGTACTGGAGGACATAGCGTATTAGGACTGAAGGAAACTTTGCATCCTCCTTAGAACATGAGTAGGGGTCTACTCAAAATCAAAGCAGCCAGCTGCTTTTGCAGGCAGATCATGCGGCCAGCCGCCATTTTCATGAGCTTATTGCGCACCGTTGATTGGAGGAGAGGGGTGGGGCTGCACAACAGGCAATCTTCTCAACCAAATCAGTGGGAGTGGCAACCATCCTGCCTGCTTGTCCCTTTTATGCCGGGCTGCATAGCCAGGAGGCTTGCTGGCTCTCACTGGGGAGCCAGCATTTTATTTTGAGGGGGTTCCCCCCCCAGATTTCACAGAGATCACCCAATTTTGCAATTTCCATGAAATCCACGAAATAATAATTTGAGTAGGTCCCTAAACACAGGTCATGCCCAGGACTATAAGAATGGATTTTTGATTCAGCAACCGAATCTAAATAAACTTTGGTTTGCTCAAATATATTTTTTGGTTTTGTCAAAAAACAAAACAAAACAAAACACACCAAAAAAAAACAACAACCTAGAAAGCTTTTTGTTTAAAAGTGTTTTACAAGCACTTGAGTATAATGCAAGGCTAAATACCCTAAACTTCCCAAGGGAGGGATTTCTGGTAGTCTCCTTTTAAACACTAGATTAGCTGCTTACAGCATTAGCCCAGCATCTGAGATACCCAATTTCAATTCCCTCTCTTACTGGATCTCTCTGCATCACTCACGGAAGTACCCTAACACCCTCCCTCCTAGCTTATACTATATTCTTGGGTGGTGTTGTCAGACCCCCTCTGCTGAAATTGTTCCAATATGGATAACTAACTAGATGCTGGAACCCAGGTAGTCTACATGCCAGGAAAGTGTCCAAAGCCTGTACTGTTACTCTTGTGCTCTCAGTTACCATTTTAAAGTATTTTATAGATGTTGGTTTTATTTTATTGTTATAATATGAACATCGATATTATAATTACCAAAAAAGTATTTTATAGAGAGTGAAATCAAAAGCTTCAACAGGAGGGACTGAGCACACCCACTGCAGAATACCTGACAGCCTGGTGGTTAGGGAACTTACCTGAGAAGCTAGAGATGCAGGTTCAGATTCCATTAAGTGAAGAAAGAAACTGAACCTGGGTTTGCTACATTCTGGGCAAGTATTCAAAACCTGGAGCTAGGGGTAAAAGGCCCATCAGCATTGCCTCCTGCCAGCAGTTTGACTCTAGCACCAAAAATAGTTCCAAAGAACTACTGAACAAGGGAGTTGACTAGTCATCACTTGGAAATAGCCAGAATTGTTTTTGGTATACTTACAATTCACCCCAAAAAAAGTTTTGACCAGGTCTAACCATAACAGATTAAACCCCAAGTCCATCCAAACCAATATCATGCGTCAAAGAATGGCCAGTACCAATACTTCAGAGGATGGTGCAAGAAATTTAGGCTGATTTGGGAAATTTTACCTCAGCACATACCCTAATAAAAGTTTAGATGAAATATCTCACTTCAGGTTGCAAGTCTCTTTCACAGTTATGTTGGATTCTATAGCTCTGCCATTGCATGCATCTGTTTCTAAGCACAGAATAATGGCTGTATGTTAACAACATTTCATGCCTTTTGAGAAGCCACATACAAGTTCAAAAGCAATTTAACAAACCAAGAAAGTTGAGTGGCTCAACACTGTAGTATTTCTTCCAGTCTTGCCCGTAACTAATGTAGTCTAAGTACCAAGGAGCTGCCAGGATAGTGGTGAACCCAGCTTGTGTTACACGGCTCAGTTCTGCACAGTACTGGTTCCCAATCCACACTTCAACAACTGTGTCTGGTTTTAGCTAGAAAAATGAAAACATGGATTTTTTTAAAGGGTTAGAAGTGATTTTGCCACTAGTCCCATCACTAAATACCAATACTAAGTCTCATACTTAAGGGATTTTTTTTGTTGAAATAAGCATTTAAAAAGTGATCATAGGCATCTATTTTGGTTTTCTTTTGAAGTATTGATTCTTTGCTATAGAAGTTCTTAGTCTTGCCATATCACTACTAAGCCTGTTTGTGTTAAAGGAATTCATAATACAGCGTAGCCCAGAACATGCATTAGCTTTGTAAGTATTCAACTGAATGTGATTTTCTTCCATAAGCTATTGTCAGACTGTCAGTGATTAATGTTTGTTCCAGATGCAGCTTTAGGAGGGAACTCAGCCCAAAAACAGGATCCATGGTTTCTCCCACCCTTCCAAGAGACTTGGAAATTCCTGTTCTACCCATTTTACTTGCCAGAGATGTACTGATTTGAGGTTGACCTCAATCCTGTACAGCTTTACCATATTTACTCAAATCAAAGACAAGATTTTTTCCCCACCCAATCAGCAGGGGATGGGTGGGAGCTTCATTTTGGATTCATGTACCAGCCTGGGGTAGGCAGCAACTCAGTTCTGGTTTTTGCCTCAGGCTCACAACGGAAGCTGGAGTTGAGCCATCATCTGCCCTGGGGTCAGAACAGTTTTGGGGGAGTGTGAGGGTGACAAGGGTGGGAGAGTGGAACCTGCAGCCTTCTCTCCCACCCCATGCCCACACCCTTTCTCCCCTCTCCCAGCTGCCCACTCCCTACTTACTTTTTGCAGGGGGTGAGGGCAGGCACCCTGCCACTGCTTTCCCCACCATCATGAACACCACGTGCCGCCAGAGGCTGGAGGGGCATGGCGAACTATCGCAGGCAGTGGTGGCGGGACTGTGGCAGAGGTGAGCTACTGCAGGCAGCCACAGTGCTGGCGGCGGTGGGAGGGTGTGGGGGGAAAGCAAGCACCGACCGGTGGTCAGCGACCACCCGCAGACACTGCTGGCAGTGGCAACTGGTGACCACCTGCAGACACCACCAGCAGTGTTGGCGATGAGGGGGATGGTGGCAAGCGGCAGCCGCCCACAGGCACCGCCAGCAGTGTCGGCGGTGCCTTTTTGCAGGGGATGCACCGCCAAGCTCAGGAGGTGCACATGTACCCATGTGCAATCCCTATGCATCACCAATGCCCACCAAAGCAGTGGGGGCTACGAATTTAAGACTACCTTCCTCTAATTAATTATTAATTCATAATTTTCCATGTATAGAATCTGGTTATTGGGGGGGGGAGGTCATCTTGATTCAGGTAAATACAGTAAGTACATATAGTTTCAGAAGTCAAACTATTTACGTTTTTGCAGATTTTGGGTTTAGTCTACAAAGTTTGGGCCGCATAGTTTTTGGCTTTAGGAATAAAAAGATCAGAACACACTCATGCACACCAGCTCTCATTGGTAATACCTCTGGCATCAATGAAGCTATACTGACAGAATAACTTGTCAGCTTAGCTTGCGTATTTCAGGGATGCGGTGTAACTAAGCCAAAAGAATAACTCCTTCTATATCTACAGTAGGAGTCTCTTCGGACACACCTATGCCAGCATAACTATTTCATCAGAGAATTCATTGTGTTGATGTGCATATGTTCATACATATTGCATTTTTGAAGCCTATCACAATACTGTACTGCTAAGGTCCCTGCCACACATTCAAATTAAAACTCGATAGAAACCAGTTGCACATTTTCAAGCACTAACTTTGTAGCTGGTTGGCTCTTTTTATAGCTGGAGCAACATTTTTATGGGGTGATAATTATTTTGCAAGTTTATTATGTAATTAACCAGTTAATTGTGTAATATATGTAAGATGTGGTAGGGGCCAAAGCAATGCATCTGTCTACTTGTCAGATCTTACCTTTGCTCCATTATCAAATACTTCCTGCCAGACAACATAGCCTTTGTTAAAAGAGGAAACAATATCCAAGATTCTAGAATTAAAAACAGAATTACATGTAAGAACTACCACTATCACACTTCAGTCTTGAATTTACTGCAGAGATATTGACCCGTGTCATGTTTGTATCTTAACAAGCTTTGTAAACAAAAGCATATCAACCAAGGTGATGAGACTTAAGTATTTTTTAACTGTCATTGGTCTGCCCCATACAGGACACCTACCTATGAAAACAATGTGCAAACAATGTGCAAATATGGCTATACTGCATCTGGATGTTTGTGAGCATTAATGCAAACTAGTGTCTCCAGCCAGAGACTCTCTACTACAAAGTCAACGGAGTTGAACAGCTGCTTAAAAGCACTGGAGGTAAGTCAATATCAACAAAAAGGAATGAAGAAAAAATGGTTGTACAAAAGAAACAAAGGTCCTTCTAGTATACTAATTATAAAAGCTAACTGATCTCAGATTTACAAGTAATATTTAAAGTGATATGTGCATTTAGATTGCTCATAACTATAACATCCAAAAGTGGTGTCCAACTAACATTGCAATGAAGTTGTAAATTTAATGCTAGAAGTTTGAAAGAGGGGGAGTGGTCTCCTAGGGCACTTTTACATGTGCTCTGGGGGTGGGGGATGCTTTAATCAGAGCAGCTTGTGTATCAGCATCCCTGTGCTTAAAAATGAGTTTTAGTTCAAGCTCCCCCACCACCATTTTTGAGCATGGGGATGCTGATACACAAGACACAGGAGGCTGCTGAAGCATGGCAATTGTCCCACTCTGGACTCAATTAATCGAGTCTGCTCCAACATGCTGCAATTACAGAACATAGGAGCAGCTTCTGCGCTCATTGCCAGGTTTTGTGTGTTACTCTAACCGCAGCAGCACCTCAGCCACATACATGCTACAGTCTGATTTAAACCAATTTTGATTTTAAGGGTAAGTTTTTGGAGGCTAGGAAAAAAGAGCTGGGAAGAATGTGAAACAAAATTACTTACTTCTGAATATAGTAAGATTCCAGTTTAGCATAGTCAGTGCCAAGTCCCTGCTGCTTCATGAACTTGTTCACATCAGGGTTAGATTTCCTTAGAAAATGGGGGGGAAAAGCAGTAGTATGATACCCAAACCCAAATTTTAGTAATGTTTTTTTGTATGCAGCATAGGGAATGGGAGGGTGCCGGATAACAAAACATGCCAGTTATCTGAGAGGCCCGAACAGGTGTCCTTGCATGTTTGGGCCGCCACCTCTCCCGCTGCATCTGGGGTGCCGCTCCTCCTGTGGGCCCCGAGAGAGAGGGAGGCAGGCCTTGCGCAGGCTGCTATGCCCTGGGCTGTGGGGGCTTGGCAGCGTAGACTGCTTTGCCGTGAGGGCTTGGCGAAACTGGAAGTGCCACAGTAGGCACTTCCAGTTTTGCTTTTACCTTACAAGTTGGTGTGCCAGTTAATAGAGCATTCCGGCTTGTAAGGTGCCAGATAATGCAGCTTTTACTGTATTTATTTTGAGTGTTTCCCCAGGAAACTCATCAACAGCTGGAAACGCTTCAACCTGTTGTATAGTCAAGTAATCTAACTAGAATTAGAAGAAGCCTTTTGGGTCAAAAGTTCAGCCCCTATATCAAGCAGGGAATGCCATAATTCAAAGCATAACTACATTAATACCTGCCTAAACCAAGCAACTCTCTCATCATACCAGCAAGTGAAGTCCACTTCGTCTCCTCCCAAATGGATGAAGACTTCAGGAAATGTGCTACTAATTTCTTTGAAGAATGCAGTCATAAATTCGTAAGTTGTATTCAAAATGGGGTTTACAGGTCCAAAAGAACCACTTGGTTGCTCTCCATTGTAACATGGTGTAAGGAGGTCTTTTTGACCTAATAAAAAAAATGATAGGAAATGCAACATTATGTAATCTTTAGTATAAAAAAGTGTTTCAAACTTCTATAGTCCCAAGACTAATTATGTATTATTGCCATTTGAAATGAGAAAACAGGAGTGTGGGGATAAAATGGCTTGTCCAAGATGATAGAAGGAATCCAAGTTAGAACTTGTGACTTTCCATCTGTCATGCCTGTGCCCAAACCACACATTATTTACAGAACATGTTACCGACTGGATTCATCCCTGGATGGGAAATTCCACAGTAAGCCTAAAAAAGAAACAAAGTCACCGCAAAATTTTCCAAGATGATCTCTCTAAACATTTCAGACAGCAGCTTCCAGGCAAACTTTTCTGAGTGCTCTCTCTGTGTCCTGCCCCTGCCCTGGCCCCTATATTAAAATGCTTCTCATAGCATTGAGTAAGATAGAGTTTATACTCCAAAAGTATTGAGACAAAATGTAGACCAAGCAACAAGGGGAAGACACAAAAGGTATGATAAAAGAAATTGTGCAGAAGTATTGCCTCCTGACTTATCAACATGCATAGGGCTCAAATTGCATGAACAAAGTTAATGAGACCAGAACAAGAGTTCTAAAATGTTAGTGGTACAGGGAATGGTTGCTCCTCCATTTCTTTCTCTCTCATTTCTTTATCTGTATTCTCTGCTATCTGAGTAACTTTACTACAGTATAGATGCTCCCTGCACTGTGCCCTCTGGCTGAATGCAGTCAGCAAATAAAAGCAGCACCTACTGGCCAAAGGCCTGAACTACAGAAATAGCACAGTGCCACCTGGTGGTGAAAGAAAGTAATTACAAGTCTGAGTCGCTTGGTGTTTGCACGCCACAAATCCATAGATGGGGTGATGGAAGTGGTGGCGATGCAAACGAAAACATGTCTGAGCAGCTTTATTTTAATGCACCGAAAAGACTTTTAAAGTGGTGGGAAATCCCACCCGTGCAAACACAAACACAGTTGTGGCGGCATAAACGGGAAATCTCGTGGCATGTACAAACAGCCATAGGCTCCTAAAGACAGGGTTCTTTAGCCACCTTGCCCACCACCTAGCTGCAAGGCTCCATTTTCCTTGCAGCAATTAATGCAAAGCAACATGAAAAGATCATTAAAGGAGCCAAGGGGAAAGAGGAAACATTTGCTTCATTCTATCCATTTGATATCTTTACCCATTTTTATGGCTGGGGAATTTCTCTACCAAGTTTCTTTTCATTGCCTGTAATCCAGTGTTTGGTCACTTGACACTAAGTCTAGACTTCTGTCGCTCTTGGAAAACAGCAGTGTTGATTGCAACTGAGAAGCAGTGTCCAAGCAAGTTAGCTAGCCAACTACATCTCTGAAAGAGTCCCCCAGAATGCTGGGCCAAGCAAAACACCAACAGAAATGGTCTTTCTTGAAGTTAAGAGATTCAGCTCGGTAGTCCACCTGGTAGATTTTCCTGACTACCAGTTGTTATATCTACATAAAAAACAAGAGACCATTCTACGTTAAGGACTTAAAAGTAGCTGATTAGAAATATAGTGTACCCTGAGCACGGCCACTAGTTTTTATGGTAACATTATACTGTGTCACCTTGTGAAAGGCAGATGCAACTTACCTTTCCCCCAAGATTGGGTATGTCCTGGAGTATCAAATTCTGGGATAACCCTAATACCTCTTAACCGAGCATACTCGATCACCAGACTGATGTCAGAGGGGGTATAGACATAGTTATAGGAATAGGATCCCTGTGAAATGAAATGGTCAGATATAAAAGACAGGTTTTTGTAATAAAAAGGTATGTCAGGAACTTAAACTCCAGTTCCATTTTTTTGCAACTACTTTAATTAAGACAGAAGCAATTAGGTAAACGGGCCAAATAACTGCACCAAAAGAATTAAGTGCAAGTCAGAGATGGTTATGGTCAGAGGACAGACTGGCCCAGAGATACTTTTTTTGCCGCAGCATAACATCTGTTTTCAAGAAGGGTCTGTGACAATGAAATTAAGTCAGTTACTTTTTTCAGTTGAAAACAATCCTGACAGTACAAGCAAACTGCTGTAAGTCATGGATCTGTCATATAGCTTCAGCAGACAGCTTTTCTGTACAAACATTTCCCCCCCTACACCCATCCTTTTGCAACAGCAGTTCTGGTGCTGAAATATTATAGGCCCTCATTGGCCATGTAGGAAAACAGATTGATAGGAAATGTCAGCAAATTGAGGAATTGGTTGGTAGTTACCATGCCTCTAGTTGTCAAGTTCAGTCTATTGCCTCATTTGATATCAGTGTCCATTTTGTGATGCTAATTTGAACACCAGGCCCCCACCTTCCCTCTGTAGTCCCCAGCAGAAGTGAGAGTGACATGAGCTTTTTTTTTTTTTTAAACATTATACCAAACTGCTGCTTTCAAGAGGAAGTAACATGCCCCTTCGTGACCAATATTGTCTCAAGTTTCAGTTTAACCTCTAACAGCTTCCGCATTGAGTCACAAGCTTTAAAAAAAAAAAATTACGTGTTACTGAGGCAAGATGCGTTCCTTCCCTTTACTTAAGTGTTGCCAAGAATCTTGGGAGACCTGCTGCTATAGGTAGGAGACCTAATAGCAGGAATCTTGGGAGACTTGGGGCTAATCACCATACTGGAATTCCAGTAACAGACTAATTTAAGTGTTTAAATTAACAATACTACTGTACTAAAGTATATAGAGCAGAGCCTCACTAACAACAGGCAAACTCTGCAAATTAGGAAGTGAGTAAACACCATGCACAATGCACAGTTTAACCAGTGTTGTCTTGTACTCTAGACAGTTCAGAGTGTACTGCCTTTTGTGAAGCTGAAATATAGGCATGAAATTTCACATCTAACTTTATCTGGTCTTGGAAAATTGCAACAGAAGCCACTGAAATATTCCAGGCATGCACATATAGCAAGTTTATAATTGTGAAGACAGTAGGTGAAAGCTGTAGGGTAGTGTATGGACCCTTATGTGGTAAGCAAAACCTATGAAGTGGCAGATGCTTGTTGACTGTAAGTTACACTGGACACTACCAGTGTAATTTTTCCAAGGCCAGACAACAAGCTAGATAAGTATTTACTTTGTTTGCCTGCGTACATTTTATTTTGGAGAACTGTATAAGGAACTTAAGGGCTTCACTATTTGGTTTACTCACCTTGTTACTCAAATCTGGGAAAGTGATGCTCTGGTAAGGGAATGAATGGTCATCTACTATATGCCAGTGGAAAACATTGAACTTATTAAAAGCCATAGCGTCCTGCAATAAACAATGCAAGGTAACATTTTGGTTAACTGCTTCATGCTTTTTGCAGAGCTGAAGGGGGGCACTGGTCCCTTTCAAGTCAGTCTGGTTAAAGCTGTGCCATCCTGTAGTGCCCAAAAGGACCAACAAACAATGAAGGAAAAAAGTTCTTTGTTACCCCCAGGTCATCCTGAACCCTGGAAATATAAACTCAAAAGCTTCTAGCTGTTTCTCCTCTTTTCAACTATTCAGTGCTTCAGCCTTTTAGCACATAGTCTGTCTGATCCTGCTTGGCTGGGTAGTCAGAATGCAACTGTCTGATTAAAACATATTTATATTTCACACTAAATCTGGCTAACTCTCCATCCACAGTGCTGCAGTTGGACAGTCATAAACTACCACCAGTTTCCACTTACCAAGTTTTTAGTTGTTTGAAATTCAATCTAGGGCTACTGAAACCAACCCACATGTGCAAAATATGCTAACTGTTTCCTTTTCATTTCCCCTTATTTACAGTCTATCTGGTATAGACACTCTTATTTTGTTAAAACACAATCAAAATTTCCTATGTTAATACTATGAATTCCGGGCATTGAAACTGGATAGAATGTATGAGCTTTCCTGCTTTTGGTTAACAATATGCATCTCTTTAGTCAAACTGATTCTCAAGTCAAGTGAGGACTACAGTTCTCCTCAGCCCCAGCACCTCCAACCTGTATCATCCACTTAGAACAAATATTAGTCAACTGGCAGTTACCACTTTTCAGAAATGAATGGTGGGTTATCCTTCAAATGCTCCTCCCACCCCCCAAGCAAATGATTTCTGGTTCCACTGTCCTTACTGAAGCACTACAGTACTTCCCATATCTGGTGATAACTCCCGAGCCTGATAAACGTGTATGTTAAGAGACTGCTGCTTTGAGCATCTAAAATGTCACTCCCAATTAGACAGTTATAACTGCTCTTACAAGATTAGTAATGAATTCAAATTAAATATTATCTTAAACATGGGAGAAGAGCATTCTTGTTTCTTTAAACGATGGAATTCAATCACTCAAGGTTCCTAGTGCTCGCTCCCTGACAAACTTTTTAAAATTCTGGTCCTTTCCTATGGTCAGTCAATTTCTTACACTGAAATATTAAAATTACAGCCAGGTGTGCATGCAGGCAGAGGCAGCTATACAAAGAGACTTGAGTTGCCTAGCACCTCTAAAATTAGGATCAAGGTCTTGGATTTCTAGCACTAATCGATGATCCTAATAAGTATTGAAAATAATGAATGGCTACTCACTATTTAACACTATTTTTGTGAAGTTTGTCAATAAACAGTACAATAAGTACTGGGCAGACATTTAGGGAACATATCTGTTAAATCAAAACTGCTAACTTACCAGGTTTGTAAAAATAGTTTTCAAAGGTAGGTAGTGTCTTGATGTATCAAGTAAGATTCCTCTGTGAGCAAATCTTGGGAAATCAGTGATTTCAGATTCATTGATAAAGAACTATTATTAGAACAGAATTTGAAGATTAGAAAGATACAATTGTTTTAATAGTATTTTTATGACCTTCTCATGTTAAGATGTATTATCTTGTACAGGACCACAGCTCAAACAGATTTCTTATTTTCTGCATTTTAAATTAATGAACTATCAAATGTAAGAGTTAACTAACTTGAAGTTAACTAACTTCAAAGGAGTATTTTACAAAGAAAGATGACACTCACAACACTGCACTTGGTTTGAGGGGCCATGATAGAGGAAGGACAGATGAGTGCGTGGAGCTATGGAGGTCTAAAGTGCAGCAAGCAATAGATGGGTCCACTGACCACCAGATGATTAGGTGGATGGAGGTCGCTGATGACTGGTTAAGTGGATGCAGGCTCTCATGCTAATGTTGAGTGGGTAGCAAGCAGGAAGTGGTGGCAAGTTGCCATTAGGGCAATAAATGAGGGTGGCCACCTGGGGCCTGTCACCTCTGGACTGTAGTTTTGTGATCAGGGCCAGAGGGGCTGGATTTGGGGCCAAAACAGTGCATTGCAGAATGCCTGGAGGACTGATTAGGCTGCTTGTCCCATGATATTGCAGGACAACCATTCAGATGTCCTTCATCATAAGTATGGAACAAATCATTAGTACCTTTTATTCTGCAGAACCTTTTGGCAGCTTTGTCCTGTGACAAGCAACAAGAACATCTGAATACTTGTGCACTGTTCTAGGCATGCTGAGAAAGGATAAAGCTTTAAGGTTTTACTGTGTATTCTGTAAATGTCTATGTCCATGTGATATGCCCGATAGAGTACAATAAAGAAGTGTTATTTATATAGTGCTGAAAGTGTATAGAATACTCTCTGATGGATAATCTGCATCAAAACAAAATGTATACCTTGCCCCAAAAAATGTCCCGTGTTCTCCTGGAGAATGTTGTTCATAGCCCAAGAGCGATCAAAGAAACCAAAAGAAGATTCCTCTTCTAGCAATAGCTATGTGGAGTGCTAGTGGTAACAAAACTGTGCATTTTTAGTTAACTGTTATACTTACACTTCCATAATCATCTTCATAGACCAATTGGCTAAAGGTTTCCAGACCTAAAAAGACCACATTAGGTGTTAATAACAAGTGTTTCCTTGAGAAGCAGAATTCAATACAAGACCCAGACCAGTTACTGTATTGTACATAGCTAGGAAAGCTCAGCTATCCTTTGAGATGCGCTTCTCTACATTATTTGGGGTCTTTGTGGAGACTGAGATGAAACACTGGAAAAGAATGATTAATCCTGAAGATGAAAACAACATTTCTATATACAATATTGTATGTATAAATGCATCAATTGTAGCTCAATTGTAACAGATTCATCTCTTAACACAAAAATCCTACTAAGATGCTGTTATTTGGCAGGTAAGTACAATAATGACAATTCCAATTCTAGTTTCAATCATTAGCAAAGGAATAGTTGTTACAGAACCATAAAAACTCCCAGTTCAATAGAAAAAGTCTAGTAATTTGGATAACATTTCTGTTATCATTGTTCTCACAAATGTTCACTTTCTGGATTCAGTTCAGATTCAGTTAAGTGGGAATGCAGTTTTGTTTCTAACTGTCTTAAGTATGAAAATATGAATCATCTGCTTGAGAAAATTATAGAGGAGAAATGTCAAAAGTGATCTTACCTCTTAATGCACCCCAAACCTTTTCCGCCTTCAATATAGCTACAGGTTCCGTTACATGTAAATTATCTTTGAAAGAAGAATCACAAAATATAGGTTATTCATTCAAAATAGCAACTAACAGGCAGCGAGGATACGACTTAAACATATACTATCCTTTTTCGTGTATCAACTTTCAACTGTGACCTCTGCTGCTTTAATGGTGGAATCCTACCACTGTTTGGCATTTACCATATTTATCTGAATTTAAGATTATTTCAGATTTGAACACAACCCCCCAGTAATTAGATTCTACATAAGAAGAATGTATAAATTTGTTACAATTTTTCATGCATAGAATCTGATTATTGGGGGATTGTCATAAATTCGTTCCCTCCCCACTGCGGCGATGGGGAAAGCAGTGGATGGGAAGGGGAAGCAGGTACCCCCTATTGCCTGTCCTCTACCAACCACTTACCCCCCACCCCCACAATGATGCTTTCCCCACAAAGCCTGTGCGCCCTTGCAGGACCTGTGTGCCCTACTGCCTGTATCCCCCAATGCCTGCCCTTCCTCAAAACCACAGTGTACAATGAGTTCCAGCTGCAGCCTGGAACACAGAACATATGCTGGCTCTGGCCCCTGCCTGACCAGACAGCAGCAGCAGTGGCAGCTGTAACTGCTGTGTCAGAGCTGGAGTCAAGCCTGGAGCCATCACCATCACCGCTGCCTGGGCTGGAGCTGAAGCTGTGACTCAGAGTAAACTGGAGTGGCAGGGCAGGAAGGAGGAGAGAAATAGGTGGCAAGGGAGCAGAGGCAGTGCAGAGCAGAGGTGGCAGGGGATAGATAGGAATGCATAGCAGCTGGGAGTGCACCAATACAGATTTTTGGGGCCAATAAGGATATCTGATTTTTAAGGAGGCATATCAGTCGATACCGATCCGATTTCCGATACAGTGTGGAGAGCTGCATCCAGCTGGTAAGCCTGTTGTGGTGTGTGGTGGTGGGGGGCGGCTCCTGCTGCTGCGTGGACCCCAGGAGGGCACCGGGGGCATGTGCCCCCGGATCTGCATGGGGTAGGGCAGGGTGGACAGCAGCGGTGCTGAGAGGGAAGCCTGTACAGAGCTTTGCATCCATGCAAGATGCTTACACAAGGCAAACCACTAAACCATATCAAACAATAGGTCCTATTCCTCCATTTCACAAAAAGGAAAGATATGCTAAGTAATGGTTAGTTTGTCAGGTCTAATCATACACTCTTACTAGAATAGGGACTAGCTTCCATTCCTATATGCTCTATGCCTGTCGTTTTTAATAGTGATATATCAAGTTATATTATGTGATACAATATTAAAAGATATGTTATAAAAAAGGATGCGTCAAGATTTAAGCTATACTTTAAATTCAATCTAATCTAAGTGCACTCTGTAACGGTACCCTTCAATATAAGGAAGCTTCATTACCCAGGCAGCCTAATCAAAGGTCTACAAATAGTTCAAGCCATGTTGTTTACTGTAATTTGAAGTGGGTGATTAAGCATTTTCAGCAAAGAGATGTATTTCTAAAGAATATTTCCTTTGTCTTAAACAAATACTATTGTATTGAAGTAGCAAATGCAAAATATAACTTTTTAAAGGTGAAGCAACTAAAATGTCATGAGACTGAGGCCTGATTCCATAAGACTTTAAAGAAAACTTTGGACAACTGCCAATCTTACTAACTGTATCAGTAAAATGTAGAGATTAATCACATATTGGTACAGATGACTAACTGCTTAGAATTATTTCACCCACTTATTTCTTCTTGGGAGATGGACCAAACAGATGAGTCCACTATCTGTGTCTTGCAGCACAATGAGCTACTAAACGGAGACAGAACCATGTAGAAGAATGAAAGGCTTTACAAAATACCTATTAACTTCAAGACAGAAGATTTTGCAGGTAGCTACACATTCTGATGCAAAAAAATAAATGGAGTAGTGCAAAGCTGGCCATACAATTGTACCCCAAAGGAGTCCACAGAAAGTAGCCAGAGAAACTAAGTTGCTCACCAGAGCTACACCAACAGGTATTTATTTTATGTTCTAATACAGTGGTGGCCAACCTTTTTGGCAAGAGTGACACTAATCAGCCACTGCCATTGCCCAGTGTGACCAAATCCCATTACCACTGGGACATGGCAACACTGAATTTGGCTGTATCTATTTTTGCAGATCCTGCAGCTCCAAGCCCGTATGGACTTTTGATCGCTACCTCCTCACCGACTGCCACTCTGCTTCCTGCCCCAACCCTCTGATCTGTCACATGCCAAACACAGTGGGTGCCTGTGGGTTGGCCAACACTGCTCTAATGTCCTACAAACTTGTGGGGCACGAGAATTTGTAGAGAGATACTGGAATTTGCTAGACAAAACTGGAAGAAGCCATAAAAAGACATTTTCATTTTCATCACTAGAAAAGAAAGCCAATGCTCACAAAGGTGCTATATGAAATCTGGGCCAGAAAATTACCTAGATCAGCTGACAAGAGGAGGAAGCAAGCCACACTACCCAGCAATGCCCTGTGGTATTTAACACATTGATTCCCATATCAAAACATTTGAATGGGAGATACTATGCGCAAGACAGCCATCTGACCATTGTTTGTTAAACTGAAGTCACATCACAAATAATTACCTTGTCAACTCCATCTTTAAAAGACTTGTCTAATGAAACTATTGCAAGAATATAAACAGAATAAGATAAGTATGTTGATGCATTGAGGAACAGTGACTATTATCTCAAGATAAGGGTAATTACAATTGGAAATCTGAGCTGAATAATCAACCTTTGTGCCAATTCCAATTGAAGCATACCAAGGTAACTTGTGTATGTATATTTTTTTACTTAAAGTAACATCATTTATGTTAAATGTAAAGGTTTCTCAGCAAATACATACCTGTTTAAAGTCTTGTGCGTGACTAAAATAGTTTACTGAATACAGTTTAATTGTGATTCATTTAGTGTAACTTCTAGATAGCTATGTAGGGGGAAAGTCAAGTGTTGAGGCTGGCAAAGTCATTTACATTAAGCCTCATATTATTTGTAATGGAAAATATTTTTGTCTAAGTTCTATTCACTCTGAGTTTTGACTGTTTCTAAAAGTTCAATCTTCAAGTCATATTGATTGTGATCAAAATAACTGACCAAAAAACCACAAAAACCCACCATCAGGAAGTAGTAGTTTTGAATCAGCTTGTAAACTGATGATCATAGGTTTGTCATCATAGAGAAAGGCAGGAAGGGACCTCAAGAGATCATCTAGTCCAACCGGGAAGGTTTGGGGTTTTTTTCACTTGTTGAAAGTAAAAAGTGAAACATTTAACATAAGTGATGTTACTGGTAAAATTCTAAGGCAGATCTTATATTGTGTTTAATGTGTGATAACCTTTCATAAGTTTTAGTACTTCAACATGACACCACCTGAGCAAGGCATGGTTAAAATGACAAGTTTCTACTGTACAAACCTGACTGAAGTTGAGAATGATGTCTTGTACAGAGTTCCTTAACCCCAGGGTTCTACCAAATCTCAATTGCTTAGACTGATAGAAAAGTTTTACCTTAAAACAGGCCTTAAGTTTATGCTCTATATGGTTGCTTACTATACTAAGCATGCAGAAATATACTACCCTACTCTGTGCATGCTACCTATCAAATGAAAAGCAGTGTAATCATCTTCATGTGATACTGATCCTGGGCTGCTTCCCAAGCACTGCCCAATGCTTATTAGCACTGCTTGCAGTGTAATGTGAAGTTAGTTATACTGCTTCCTAATTCAAGAGTGTTTCAGCAGTATTGCCTGGTACAGTAAGCAAGCAGCATATGCATGCCCTTTATAAAAATACTATCCATACTGGGTTCAGTTTGGTAGCATGACTGCTACCAGTTAGCCATCTTTCCTTTGTTTAATGTAAAGTCTTGTTTGCTTTAAAAATCTTTTGGATAAATAACTCAACACTTATAATTCTTCAACTTACGCTAACGGGATAGCAATCCATTGAATACTGAAAAGCCTAACAGAGGTCAGAGCCGCAGCTGCTGCCTAGTGCCCCTTCCCACCCTTCCCCAGTTGCCTTTGCACCCCGCACTGCTCCTCCATTGAAGCATCATGTCCCTGTCTCCCACACAAGCCCCCTTTTCTCCATTCTCTGCCCCCCACCCCCCCCACTTACTTTTGCTCTGGTGTCAGTAGACTCCTATCTTCACTGCAGCCAGGAGAACTGACATGGGCCCATCCCCACTGCATAGCAGAGGTTCCAGCTCCATGCTGCTGCTATGGGACCAGGCTTGAGCCATGCTCCATACCCCAGGCTGCAGTGGGGGAATGTAGCCTGCTGGTGCTGGAGCAAAGGTAAAGGGGATGTAGAAAGGCATAGACTTAAGGGCAGGTGGAGACAGGAGGGGTGGGGGAGGGGAAGGGACCTGAGGCTGCAGGGGGCAGAAACAATGCAGAGCAGTGTACCAGGGGGACAGGGGAAGCAGGCCTGAGGCTGCAGGGGACAGGCACAAAGGAGGGAGAAGTAAGTGTGGGAGGGACAGGTGGCAGAGGCCAAGCTACCTGCCTGCCCCACTGGCTTCACACTACCTGTCCCCCTACTGCCCGTCTCCCACTGCTCCCTCTGCCTGTCCCCTGCTTCCCCTACCACAGGTCCCCCCACTACCTCCCCTATGTCTGCTGCCTCACCACCTGCCCCACCACTACTTCCCCCAGTCTGTCCCTCCACTGCCTGCCCCACCACCACCTCCCCCATGTCCCCACCACCTGCCCCATTACTACCCGCCTTATTGCCTGTCCCATCACCACCTGCAGTGGGGGGTGGGTACAAATTTAAGACAATCTTCCAATAATTAGATTCTCTACATGGAAAATTATAACAAATGTGTAAATTGTCCATGTACTGAATGTAATTATTAGGGGGTCATCTTATTTTCAGCTAAATACAGTATTTCATCTTCATTAGTTGAAAAGATGGGTAGCTCTGTAATATAAGATGCAAAACTAGACTGTGGAAGGTGGAGGAAGGATAGTGTTTTGACTATTTCTAAAGGTCACAATGCAGAATCAAATCTGGGGATGTGTCACGGTTACTAGAGAGACTATAGTCAAGGGGCCATAACAAGCATCATAAAAAGTTACAAGTACTAGCCTGGTTACCTGGGCATTAAATTGATAAGTCACATACTATAGCTGGGACTAGCTTATCGTAAACAGTAGGAAGAAAAAAAAAAAAATCACTGGGGCGGGGTGGGGGGATAAATAAAGCAATTAGTTACCTGGTGTTGCCATTGCAAAACATTTCCAACGCCTTTTTTAAGAGGTTGGGCAAACCACAAACCTTATTATGTAGCTTCATGTAGAACAAGTCTTTCAAATAAGCTGCAGTTACATGCCAGTGATGTGTGAGGTGAGGAAAAAATACTACAGGAGTCTGGAAGGGTTGTTTAGAGCTATCAAAAGAGAAATGCGATCGCAGACAGCAGCAGGATTTTCAGTGGAATCCTTCTTGTCCTTGAAAGCTGGCTACACCTTTCAACTCGAGGGTGGCCAGTCTACAGCACCTGGGCCATAGGCAGCCCAGCCTGTGTGCGCAGCATAGAGCAGCTTAGATAGGGTAAGTATTATCAAGCCCCTTTTATAAATTCATACTGCATCCACACCTTGAATACTATGCCCAGTTCTGGTTCCCCCACACCTCAAAAAAAAAGGAGACAGAAGAACTATAGAAGGTCCAGAGAAAGGCAACAAGGATGATCAGCAATATGGAGGGCCTTTCATATGAAGAGAGACTGAAGAGGCTTAGGCCTATTCAGTTCAGAAAAGAGATGCTTGAGGGGGAACATGATAAGCATTTACAAAAGACTAAATAGCAAAGAGAAAGTAAACAGGAATGGTATGATTTGCTCTCTCACAATACAAGAACTAGGGGTCACAAAATGAAACTAGCAGGTCGTAAGTTCAGAACGAACACAAGCAAGTTTTTCCACCCAGCACGTCATTCACGTGCGGCACTCGCTGCTACCGGATGCTGTGGAAGTGCACAGTTTAGCCAGATTCAAAAAGGGATTGGAAAATTCTTGGAGAAAAGGGGGCATCCGTTGCTACTGAGCATGGGAGTTAGGGACACTGCCTCAGTGCAAACTTCCTAGACCTTAAATGCTGGAGGCTGCAAATAAGAGGGGAACAGGGGGAAAACCCCTGGTCATGCCCTGCCCAGTTCACTCTCCCCTTTCAGGGTCTGCTCTCCGCCACTGGGTGACAGGGACCTATTGGGTGTGCCAAAATACTGTGGGCTTTGGCCCACCATGAAACACTAGAAGCCAAGGGAGGCCAGTGGGGACACACCAGTAGCTCTGGGGTCAAGGTAAAGGAAAGGCTGAAGTCTAGGACAGGTTGATAACGAGGGAGCTGGAAGCAGACACTGAGCAGAGCACACAGGCTGCCGCCCGAAACAGCGGGGAGCCCGCGGACTCCGACCCCTGGCCCTGCCGGGGCGGGGCGGGCGGTGTGCCGGGCAGGACGCTCTTGAGGAGAGGGGAGAGGCTGCTGCCAGGTACTCACAGGCCTCGCTGGACGTGGCGCCGGGGTAGCTGTCGCACTCGT
>NW_005842755.1:168540-173104 GCF_000455745.1 Alligator sinensis | reverse complement strand
CGCCCTGGGGGACCTGGGGCACAGCCCGAGCCGCGAGCCCGCCTTGGAGCTGCGTGGGGGCGGGAGCAGGTCTCTCCCCGCGGCCTCTTGTCGGGAACGCCCGGGGAACCGGGGCTGGAAGGGGCGCAGGGATCGTCTATAGGGTGGCCATCATAGAGGACAGTCCGGTTGTCCTCTGTCCTCATACGAAACCCGACTCCTTTATGTCCTCGGCAAGTGAGGCTGCAAGTGAGAGAGAAACGGGGTGGGGGGAACGGGGACGGGAATTCTTTCTTCAAGAGAAAAATAGTGGACATAAAGGTGTCAGGTTTTGTATCCATAGAGGGCAGAATAGCAGAAAACCAGAATGTCCTCTACAATGGCCACCCTAGTCATCTAGGCCGGCTCCTGCCTGAGGCACCATTGCCCCTACCCAAACCCACCCCTAGACACCTGCAATCTGGCCTGTTTGCAGACCTGCGGTCAACCTGGACACCTCAGAGACATCTCTAGCAGCTTCAGGCCCCACTGTTGAAGGTCCTGAGGCTCCTAGACATGGGCTCGAGGCTGGGAGTGGTTTCTCCAAGGTATGGGGCTCAGGCCTAAGGCGAAGCGAGGCTGGCATGGGTTTGCTCTCTTGCACCTCTCCTGAGCGGTGAGAGGGGTTAGCCACATTGGCCTCAAGTCAGGCCGCAGGCAATGAAGAGATGCGCCTTCAGGTGCAAACATGTAACACTTTGAATGCTTTACATACCCTCTAAACCCCAAGCATCTAGGCGTGCAGGCCACGTTAGCTGAACATCTTAATAGCACACCAGGAATATCAAATACTTTTTTGAGCTTGTCCTCCTTGAACCAATTCAATGCTACGAGTGGGCAAAGAGCATTCTGTGCCTAGCATCTGCCCTGTCCTCCGAGCATCCCGGCACCACTCCTCATGCCTCCAAACTCATGCAAGGCAATGGGGCTGCTTTGGGGTGCACTGCAGCCAGGACTCTACTGCCCAAGGATCTAGTGCCTGCAGAGATGGGGAAGCAGAAAGCCTCTGTGTCATTTTCACTTCCCTGCTAGGGACCCTCATTTTGGGTAAGGGGTAGTCAGGTTCTGGGGAAGGTGGTCTTTGTAGCCTCCTGGTGATGGTGAGTGCATGGCTGTGCCCATAACAGTAAACACCTGTCAATCGCTGGGTGGTTGTGCGGGGAAACAGAGCCATTGCACAATGGACACTTAACAGAACAGACTGGCTGTCAATTCCCTGCTCCCACAGCACCAGGAAACCCTTAGTCTCCAACCCCTTTTCTTCTGTCCCCTCGTGAGGGCTCTCGGGGAAATTCTAAGCTCTGACCCCTGGAAGGCTTGATTGTTTGAGTACTCAACCAACCTCTAGTGCTGGTTTGGCAGCAACACAAGCCCTGAAAGGTAAGGGTTCTACTCAGAAACCTCAGCAGTGTATGTGTGGTCAGCTACCATCCAGGAGTAATTGTGAACCAATTCCCAATCAGTGATGTTCTTGGAACAGTTAAAATGTTTTGTCTGTCTGCACCCCAAAAGACAACCTAAATTAGAGGTGCATAAGCCCCTTAATGAGGGGGGAAAGGAGTTGGGGGAAATGTCCCAACCACTGACTTGGCAGGGGTGAAAACATCAGCTGCTGCCAGAAGCTGTGCTTTGTGTTTGTGTTTGTGATCATCACGGTGGCAACTGGAAGTCCTTGCTTCAGCTTTGCCCTGGGTGCCCAACTGTGCCTATACACTACTGTGCATAAGCATTCATGATTCCCAAGCTCGCTTTGCTTCAGCTGGTTAAGTGAGCTAAGGCTCATGAAAGCTTATGCATCTCTGATTTAGTTAAGTGCCTCTCTACCCTGCCTTCTTACAGGAAGGACAAGGAGCCTGCTACCACTTGCAACCACAGGTAATTTCTCAGGTGATAGAGGCTTATATTTATGTAGGGGAAGGTATGGGCTTTTAATCTTACCCCCTCTTACATGTATTGATTTATCTGGTAATTGTATCTGGTTTATGCAGCACATGAATGCATTATAATCTCTTGCTTCATCAAAACCTGAGGAGAGGAGGGAGAAATTCTGCATTGCACTGGGTCAAGTAAACAGTGTCTGTCCTGATGCGCAGTGGAATGACCACTGTTGTTAGTAGATTTCCACAGACATCAAAGGAAGAACTTGGCCTTTGTAGGTTTATATGCTATGTGTTCAAACCCTTATTGCTTTTATAAGTCAAAATAAAAATGTGCTCCCTTTTGAGGGCCACAACTACTTCAGTTTTGTCCTGTTTTGTCTTCTAGTTCCCTGTCCGAAGTGTTTCAGTCCTATATCCTACCATCTACTACAATGTCGTGGATCAGTAGTTTTCTGATGGATCTTTTCTTGTGTCATAAAAGACATTGCTCAAATTGAATTTGTCCATAGGAATGTGGTAACTTTAGCAAGTTTTCTTCTTAGAATTACCATTAGTTTTTAAAATGTGCTCTGATAAAAGATGAAATGTTCAGTTTCAGTTTTATCAGGATTATTTCCATTTTTCCTTTCAAAATGTTTTGTTTTCACATACATTTTTATTGCAAGAAAAATCTAAATTGGGATGAAGGATTCTGATTTTATTGAAATGTAATTTTTTAAGATTTTGATTCAGTAAAAATAATTATGTTCCAGTGGAACAGTGCAACAATCCTCCTGTGTGCAAGATACTGAAGGTTTGAGGATTTAATCATTTTAAGCATTGCACAAAGAGCTGGATGGATACACAGCGACGTATCTCAATGACAAGATAACAAGGCATTTTATAAGCAGCTTCTTAGGGAGGACACAATTAGCAAACAAAACATGAATGAAAATGTTGTAACATTGGGGAAGTTTTGTTGAGATACCGAATGGAATGTGAGGTTAGAAAGTGACAGCGATGTGAGCCCCTTGCCTTGGACTGCCATCCTGCCTTGGTTGAGGGAGAGGCCTAGAAAATGAAATGGTTGGCAAATCTGTGCTGGTGAGAGCTGCCTGATCTTTAAAATCAGGTACCAAAGACATTCAGAAACTCTACTGAGGGAGCATAAATATCTGGTTCTGTATAGTCTTATATGATCATTGATAAATCAGTTAATAGTGGGTCAGCACCCTTTATGTTAAATAATCCTGTATTATGCGGAAAGTCCGGCAAACCATATCTTCACTGAAATAGTTACAGAGGTCTGGGAGAAACACACACACACACACACTTCAAAGCAAGGAAATTTAAAGTTTGAGGAACATGCTTTTGCTGCTCCCACTCCTGGAGCTCACAGTTCCCCATGTAACTTCCTTATGCTTCATTCTCAAAGATTAAAAAAAAAAATTGTGGCATGTAATAGATCCCTCTAATGCACGATATCGTTCAGGGCTGTTTAACTGGTAGCCCATGTGTTGCATGCAGCCCCTGGAGGGTTGACATGCAGCTCCCAGACTCTCGGCCAGCTGCCATTTCTCCTCCCCACTTGTTCCTGCTGTGGCAGCTGGGAGGGTGCTGGACTGTCCAAGCTGCACATATGGCAAAGAGAGCCTGCCTACACTGCAGATGGGTGGTGTGTGTGGTCAGAAGAGTGTATGGGTGTGCCAAAGGAAATGCAAACTGCTTGAGCAATGGGGAGGTGGCCCATGTGGCCGGGAAATGGGGGAGCCAGGTTGCCCACACTAGCTGGTTGGGAGAGTGATGGCAGCTCACCTCCCCTCTTCTCTCAGCCACACACACCACACGGGGAAAGCTGGACTGCCTGTGCTTGTAGGATGCACACAGCTGGAGGAGAGCTGAACAGCCTGGCTCTGCCTCCCAAACCACACATGCAGTAATACCTATCCTTCCCACTGTGGGGAGGGAGCTGGGCTGCCTTTGCTGGCAGGGGGGCTGTCCCCACAGCCCCTGCATGCAGCTGAAACAGGAGAGAGCTGGGTTGTATGGACAGTTGGAGGGGTGGGGGTGGCACTGGGCAGCCCACATGGTTGGGGAGACGCTGGGGGGGCATGCAGTCCCTGTGTCTGTGGCCCACGTGGCATCCAACCCCTGGCTTCCTGGAAGTTGGACAACCCTGAAATAATGCGGTCACAAAGCTTCCTATCATGCGTGAATGACCTTTACCTGACTCAAGAAGTCTACGGGCCAACAAGAGGTAAAGTGCTGCTCGACCTAGTACTGTCTACTGGGGATGATCTAATCGGCGACCTAGTGATCAATGGGAAGCTGGGTAACAGTGACCACAAGCTGATCACCATCTGCCGTAAAGCTGGCAAGTCAGTCAGCAACACTGAAGTCCTTGACTTCAGGAAAGCCAACTTTGACAAGCTCAAGAGGCTTGTCAGTGAGGCCCTAAGGGACCACAACCCCATGGGGAGGGGAGTTTAGGAAGAGTGGGTGCTCCTCAAGGGAGCGATCCTCAACGCGCAAGCTAATTCTATTCCATCTTGGAGGAAAGGCAGCAAGAGGGCACAGCAGCCCCCCTGGCTCTCCAGGGATCTAGCAGACCTCCTGAGGCTACAAAGAAAGACCTACAAAGGATGGAGGATGGGATTCACCTCCAAGGAGGAATATTCTGCACTAGT